>NC_057794.1:520711617-520826632 GCF_018294505.1 Triticum aestivum
TTGAGAATCTCACAAAGCTTTATTACTGAAAACACAGTGGTTGGTAAGCTGTTTTTGACCTTGTGTGGTGGTGGGTGCGACGGTGCCAACGCCGTGGCGTGTTGGACGCCGGCGTGGCGGGTGGGGAGAAGGCGACGGCGGCTCTGCGTCGAGCTCCGGGGGACCTCGCCGGCCGGACTGGAGGAAGAAGGTTTCGGTGGCGGTGAGATAATCCGACTGCTGTCGAGACTTAAACTGTGAGTAGCAGTCTGCTGTTGCTGCCAAAGTTCTTCAGTCATTTGCTCTGCTTGCACATGATAAATTCACCTGTACATACAAATTTCCAGGAACAAAAGCCGTTGCTCTGCTTGCACATGATAACAGCGTGCCAAATCCACCTGTACATACAAATTTCCAGGAACAAAAGCCCGGCTTTGCAGCGCAAAGCGAATGAAATTCGCCTGTACATGCAAATTTCCAGGAATAAAATCCCAGTTTTGCAGCGCAAAGCAAATGAAATTCGCCTGTACATACAAATTTCCAGGAACAAAAGCCCGGTTTTGCAGCGCAAAGCGAATGAGCACAACACTAGATGAAAAAATGATGCAACAATACGAAATGAGAGAAGGCACGAATCATATAACCAAGCTTACAAAGATAAGATCTCACACACATGTGTGGATCCATCTCATATCACACCAATGCATATAGAAATATAGATAAAGCAAACTGAGCTTCAACACTGCCACCACTCACACAAGATCCCCCACCCCACCCATCCAACACCAAGAAGCAGCAAACACAAGATATAGCTTGTAGAAACTCTACTTGCACAGCCATTGCCACCCCCCACCACCTTGTTTTTCACCGGGAGAAAATAAGGGTTAAAACTAGGTTTCCATCTGGTCCATCACTGCACAGTTACAACACAGGGTACATACATGGACAATCTGTCATGGATATATAGCCATCAGGCGGGTATTATACACCCACCTGAAGGGGAATGCTGGTTCTATTAAATTAACCTCCATCCTAGTCACAGCCTCACGAACGCTAACTTTGACACGGAGCCAACGGAACTTCTCCATGCTCACACATCTTGCGAAACAGGAAGCTTGTCTATCCCAATTCTGTAATCACCATCTGAAGGACAAGCAGCACATGTAGTTTTAACCGGGGACAGGTTCGGAAGTAGTAGAATGCCCGCCGCTAGCGCCGGAGTGGTTGTAGCCGATCACAGGCATAGATTTCCGAGCAAAGTCAAGAAGCATCTGGCGTTGTTCTTCGCTGGTGTGCGGAAGGCTTGCACGTAGTAGCTCGACGGGCATCTCCCTGCTGACGGCCTTCGAGGCTTCAGGTCCAGCCATTGAGTTGGATCCCTGCATGCTGAACCTCTGCAGAATGCTCCCATACTTGCTGTCGCAGTATTTCGTCAGAAGCCCAAAGAAGGCATCGAACGACGCCTGCCAAAGAGAACGGGTTGACCTGCTGTAGTTGGCTGCAGAATGGGGGTCGGCCAGTAGCTCAGTTGCTCTGTCCAGTACTGATTTGATGATTAGAGCAGCACCGTCACCAGCAGAGCTGCCAAGAGGGCGGAGAGGTGGCTGCTGCGACGAGCAGACAACAGCTGCGAGGCAGGCGCTGAGGGCACTGAGCTCCATGTGATGCACGCAGGAGGACACGGTCTTGGCAAGACTAACTGTTGTTTCTGCAGCACCAGAATCTGACGGCAAACCCCCAAACAAGCTCCTAAGATGCCGAAAGATAGCCATGCAGACTATGCGGGTCAGCTCACTTCCAGGGGCAAGAAGTCGGAGATACCGTGCCAAGAGCTTGCGTCCTTTAGGGAGAGAAACAATACGGAGAAAAATAAGGTCATCCGTCGGGGCCAATCCAGATGAATTGCCAGGTTTGTTGGGGCCAAAAGGGTCGACAAGCTCAAGTGATGTAGCTAAGCCTTCAAGGAGGACCTGTCGCCTTCGCCTCAGTTGGAAGCTGCTGTCCTGTGCCTGGCTAGACTGTAACACACGGTCAATATCATTTACATCTAGAAGAAGACATATACCATCCTCAACGGTAATTCTTGCTGCCAGCATTGGCTCTTTCTCCAGTGGCCTCGTAGATGACTTGTGGCCATCACCAGATGCAGGAATATCAACTTCAAGAAGAGGGCGAGGCCTACGTATGGAAGAGAATGACACTCTTCCAAGAGAATCAACCTTCAGATATGAATGCTGATCACCACCAGACCTAGACTTTGAGTGGGAGTCTTTTATTGATGCGGGGGAGAAATTCACCTTCTGCTGAGAGTTGACAGATCTTTTGGCTATACAAGCTTGGTGGTAGTAGTCATCGACGTAAGGATCACTGCTGTGACTACCAGAGTGCTGCATTCTTAAAATAGTATCAATCTCTTCAGATGACATATACTTTGATCTGAATTTTGTTCCTCCAGTGTCAACATTCTGGCCAGCTGTATCAGATTGTTGTTGAGAAAAGCGCATACTGTGTTTTCCTCTTCCTGACCTTGATCTCTTGTCCCTTGGTGAAGGCACACTAGGAATATGATCAAACCTGCCTATTATCTCTGGGGAATGATGGTGATACAAGTGAGGCTGCATGTTTAGGTAATTGTGATGAGGCGGCTGAACTAGTGACAACCTCTGCTGCTGCTGTTGCTGCTGAGAAAATAGCAACGAAGACATTGAACTACTCGGAAAAGATAGTTGTTGCTGCAATAAACTGGGCTGTAGATTAAGATGCTCAAAAGCATGTGAACCAGCTTGACTTGGCCATTCATTTTGTAGGAAGTTGTTCGCGTATAGATCTGCAGAAGTGTAAGACATGCTTCGCCCCAATCGCAGTCCATGAGGTAGACCAGGCATGTTATATGGAGAACCAGTAAGCGACGAACTTGGAGAACCCATTTGGTAACCAGCACCTGGTGATGGAATGCTCGAGTGCCGCGTAAGACCTTGTGCAGGATAAGATAATTCACCACCACCTGGTGGAGGATAGGATGTAAATGAAGGAGATCTATGTCCCAGAATAGGTTCACTGGAGCGGTGTTGTAGTGGCTCCAGGGGATAGGATGATGTTCGGCTCAATGGCTTCGACTCTCCAAACTGAGGCAAATACTGTGGCTGTGGACACAATTGTTTGCTGTCCTGCAATTCATCGCTGCCCAGTATATCATGATCTACCCAATTCGAGAACTCTGCTTCCTGAACCCAGTCGGTGGTAGTCAAAGAACCTACAGAAACACAATATTTAGCTCAGGAACTCAGGCACATTTTTAGGAAAATAAAGAAATGAAAATCTAGACAGATGTATGGACAATATTTAAGATTTGATTTATCATCTTTCATATTAAACATGTCTAAGTAAGGTTGCCAGCACAATGTTAAGTATACCTATGTTTAGACTGCATGTAACATAAATAAACTTTTCCAATATCAAGCTTCAGAGGAGTAACTGGAGGCAGAAATGCAACTTACTTTCCCTGGAAATCGATCGTCTATCACCAATAACACCAGGATTCCTTGTTCCGCTAATACTTCGGTTCAACTGAAGACAAGACATTTTTTTTCAGTAGGCACTCCATGATAAATAAAAAGGGAAAAACATCAGGTGGCCCATGACGCCAGGGCCTAAATTGAGTTTCAACTCACAAGGCTCAAAGATTTTGACAAAGTACTATACCTACTCCATTAATTTACATATTGGTACATTTTAACTTTGGTATTTGGTAGATATGTAAAAGTGCAATCCCGAGATTCATGACATATTAACTTGTGTGACCAATTAAATCTGGGCATATGGTGTGTTTTTATCAATCTATATATGAATGGCTGAAACTGGAAAAGGAAGGAGCGCCCCCTAGTATATAGTAACACGGAGTACTCCAAAATCATTTTCAGGATTGTATAATTTGACACGATAGATCATCTTTTTCACAACATATTTTTAATAGGTTTTTCACAATATAGTGGTTGACTATATTATATGTTAGAAAGACTCATGAAATGGTGCGGGAAAAGAACTGCATTGAGCATGAAGTAATAAGCCTTCAAGAGCATAATCCTGGACATACTAAATCATTTGAAACTATAGATGATAAGATGTATTATAACCAAAGGTATAAAACACATGAAATATAAAACAACTAACTGAAGTAATGGAGTTGGTATAGGCTGCTAACCTTTGCAAACGTGCTTGCAAGATCATCAATTTCAGACAAGTTACTCATGCAATCAATCTGCAAGAACATAAGAAGACGGCAAATTTTGATCATGAAAAATATAGGGAACATGACTACAGGAGTCAAAAGAAAGCAACGCTGAAAGAAAAGTGAGCAAAGTTACAAAGTAGGCAGGAAAAAACTTGCAGAATAAGGAAATCTAGGAATTACTTATGAAACACTAAATATGAAATTGGTGGAAATTGAGCTATTTCAGAATGTAACGTGGAAGGTTTGACAGGTCAGTCCTATATCATTATACTTACTACGAAAGTCTATAGTGGGCAATCAACTACAAAGAAAGAAAATAGAACATGTTGATCTCCAGACAAGCCTGGTAGCAACAGATTCTTCATTCCAGTATAACAGCTACAGCCTTTAGGCCTGCACACTTATAGGCACTGACTACAAGTAGCAATCCCTTAAGTTGCACTTGGTGACCAGATCTTCTTGATAAATGGATGTGGGTACTCAAATCTAAGTCCTGATGGCAAAAACACTGATAGTGTTTGTGTATGTGGTGTGGCGTAGTGCAGAAGAAGAGAAAGCTTGTACCAACACCCCTCAAAGGTCCTGGTCTGTAATTTTAAACATTCCAGAGAAAAATATAACTTATTGATTACTAAATCCTGATTCCACGGCGAAACGCATTTCAGCTACAGAGCAATGGAAGCTGAAACTAAACAGGAAGGCAGCTAACAAAAGGAATTTTATTCTATCCAAAGACACATCCTACCATCATGTCTTTTCCTGCTGACAATATCCTGATTTACATTTCTCAGTACTGAGTTATTATTATAAAAGAACACCCATAATTGAGAATATATCCTCAATTTTCTAAAAGAACATCTTTGTTCAGTCAAGTCCTAACCAGTTAGAACCACCAAAAAAAAGTTGTCTTAGGTACATTTTGGGGATATCATAATGCTTAGGGGCGCAATTTACTATGTATTCTTCTTATGAAACAAATTGGCAACACTAAATATGAAATTGGTGGAAAATGAGCTATTTCAGAATGTAACATGGAAGGTTTGATAGGTCAGTCCTATATCATTATACTTACTACGAAAGTCTATACTGGGCAATCAACTACTCCCTCCGTTCCTAAATATTTGTCTTTCTGGAGATTTCAAATGGTCACCACATACGGATGTATATAGACATATTTTAGAGTGTAGATTCACTCATTTTGCTCCGTATGTAGTCACCAATTGAAACCTCTAAAAAGACAAATATTTAGGAACGGAGGGAGTACAAAGAAAGAAAATAAAACATGCTGATCTCCAGACAAGCCTAGCAGCTACAGATTCTTCATTCCATATAACAGCTACAGCCTATAGGCCTACACACTTATAGGCACTGACGAGAAGTAAAAACAGTTAAGCAGAATAAGCTCGCATTTTGCACCATGAAATAGTGCAAGGTATCACCTAAAGTTCCATACCAAGTAGCAATCACTTTAAGTTGCACTTGGTAACCAGATCTGCTTGGTAAATGGATGTGGGTACTAAAATCTAAGTCCTGGTGGCAAAAACACTGATTGTGTTTATGTATGTGGTGTGGCGTAGTGCAGAAAAAGAGAAAGCTTGTACCAACACCCCTCAATGGTCTTGGTCTGTAATTTAAACATTCCAGAGAAAAATAAGTTATTGATTACTAAGTCCTGATTCCACGGCGAAACGCATTTCAGCTACAGAGCAATGGAAGCTGAAACTAAACAACAGGAAGGCAGCTAAAAGAAGGAATTTTATTCGATCCAAAGACACATCCTACCATCACGTCTTTTCCGGCTGACAATTGCCCAATTTACATTTCTCAGTACTGAGTTATTATTATAAAAAAAACACTCATAGTTGACAATGTATCCTCCATTTTCTAAGAGAACAATTTTGTTCAGTCAAGTCCTAACCAGTTGGAAAGACCAACTAAAATAGTTTTCTTAGGTACATTTTGGGGAGATCATAATGCTTAGGGACGCAATTTACTATTTTTTTTATCATATTAAATCAGATTCACCGCCCTCTAAAACTAGAGGGGCAAATCTCTTTCTATTGCATCCAAAGTCCACGATCCCTCCTTGCAAAAACAAAAAAAAAAATCGAATGTACCTAAAAAGGACAGAGCTATCATCCTACTGCACAAAAGAGCATCCACTCATGAGCCATGACTCATCCAACAGTGGCAAGCAGCAACAAACACAGTCAGGACCGTGTGAAACATGCAATGCGCATAATTTCACAGCTTTCGAACAGTAGCGAGCACCAACTCACAATCAGGACTCTTCGAAGCATGCGGCAGTGCAGCACACAATCGATAGCAACAGCAGGGAAGCCGGATACAAAGCCGGCGAGAGCCGCACCTCTTCCCCCACAGGAGACAGCTGGTAAGAAGCCCCGTCATCGTGCCCACCGAACCCGCCGCCGCCATAGCCGCCGTCCAGGCCCCCGTCATCCGCCAGGCTGCCGCCGAGCTCCAGCCCCTCCAGCGGCGCCTTGCCGAAGAAGGAATACTGCCCCGAGTCGAAGCGCGAGCTCTCTGCAGAGGAAGCAAAAAAAAAAACACATAAATCTCCATCGGTGCCACGCGAAAACGAGAAAATCTGCCAAGGCCGCGCGCGAGGGACACGAAATTCGGCGGACGCACGCGGAGAAGCGTCGTGTGCAGCACAGATTCGACGGTGAGGCCGCTGGGGTCCGAGCCCGGGCAGGCGGATCAAACTCAACAAACTACAGCCCGCCAGAACATCACTAGGCAGCGCCGCAGCGGAAGGAATCGCGATCACCTGCGGTGGAGGCCGACGAGGAGGAGGATGCGCCGCCGCCGCCGGCGTCCGCCCGGAGGCCCCTCATCGCAGGCGGCGCTGCTAGGGTTTGGATTCCGGGGGCGGGCACGCGCTTGGGTTTTGGATCTGGGGGGAGCTGCGAGGCGGAGCGGAGAGGGGTACAGCCGGGGAAAGCTCGCTCAGTAGACGCGCCTTGGCTGCTTTACTTCCCTTCCCTTCCCTTCCCTCTTTGGACTCGACAATAATAAAAAATATAGGCCGAAAATGATAGTCCCCGCATTATTTATATTTATTGATTGATAGATAGATAGATAGATATTGATGTATGGCGTGCCGGTGTGGACAAAGCAACTGCTGGATGGCACCGGAAAAAACTGGCGGAGTGATCACAGTGCTGCGCTGAGAGGAGACTTTGGCTTGGCTTGGCGTGTGTGCTACTCCACCTGCCCCTTTAATGGCCCCCTTTCTGTGTGTTGATGTGGCGATGTAGTACCTCATGTCTTCAAATAAAGCTTTTTTTTTATTTAGCTTTGCTTTTGTTAGTCTCCAATGATCGTTTGCCACGTTGATGGAGCCCTTTCTGTTGGTAACAACTGGCGGAGCATGACGGCACTATTTCATTGGCTTAAGGCTAGGTGTGTGGTATGGTTGTAGGAAAGGTTTTGCTGAGCATATATTCCCACAGCGAATTTTATTAGAGCAATGGTCTCACATGCACCGGTCATCATCATTGTGTTGTCGGATGAAAGCAAGGGCCCGTTTGGAAAGTGGTAGGAAACCTTGGGTGAACTTTTGCATAAATTTGGTGCCCTTGCGAATTTGGAATTGTTTAGTTGTGTGTACAAGTGAGTTTAACTTGCCAAGAGAAACTGAAAGGAAGTTGCTCTCGCGCTCTCTGTGCTGAGAATTATTGAAAACCATGAAAGCAACGCTCTGATTGAGTCGACTTCTTTCTCAATATCTCTCACTTTCTTATCCCGTGATTCGGGGACCATCACCATCTACAACCACCCCTATCATTCGACCATCTCTCTTTGTGTGTGCGCGCGCGAGCGTGTGTCTCATGGGTTCATGTGAGACCGAGCTGACACTATCAATTCCTTTTAGACCTAGTATTTTTAAAAACTAGTTGAAACTGGTGAGCTACGAGGTTCAATCCTCTTGAAATATTGTTTAGCCAAAATAAAATTTTGGCCCATTCCACCGCCCGTCGTTGTCGTGATGGATCTGTCGGGGCCCATCACATGGTTCGTCGCCATGACGGACCAGAAGAAGTCGGATCGCAAGAACGGCACATGTAGGAGAGGGTGAAGAAGAAGGCGCAAACGACCGCTCAAACCGGAGCTCCTCCTCCACATCAGATCGTCGTGTCGGTGCTGCCTGGCCCGCCCAGTACAAGAAGTCGTATTACTTTGCCGCCTAACAGTACAGTTAGCCCGACACGCAACACTCTGCTGCCTCCTTCAATTCTGGCCACCCTCCACCGTACACATTGACCTCAACAGAGACTACGTGTTCACTGAGTCATCGATGCTCGTCTGGTTGCGGTTTCCTTCCGAGGACCCTCATCCGGCGATGTCTGGTCAATGTGCCTTGCAGAATGCACCCCCCAAGATCAACGGTGGCTACCGACGAGGCGATGATAAACATGATCAACAACGGCGGCATCCACGTGGACAGGCAAGTCGATGACAACTACTCACCACAATTGGAGCAAGATACGCCAATAGACACCCAACAATTATATGTACCCAACGTAGACGCAAATAAGAAGAGGGGTTTGTCGTACTCAAGCAAGAGGATGAATTGTTGTCTTTGGCATGGGTGGGTACAAGTGTTGATCCCTTCAAGGCACGGAGCAAAAAAGGCTCGGCTTTTTGGCAAAGTGTGCACGATTGGTTTCATGAGAAAAAGCAATGTACCTCCACAACAAGGAAGTGATTAATGATCGAAATCCAAAGTCGCTAAGCACCGATGATACACCATTCAAGAGATCGTCAACAAGGTATTGTAGTGTGTACACACAAATGGAAAACTAGTGGCCAAGTATGGCGTCACTTCTCGAGCTCGTAAGTTTTGCATCGTGTTGCTCTATGTGTTGGGCATTTGATTAAATGGCTCTATGTTGTAACTTGTTTTATCATATCATTGTATCGCTTTGCTAGCCCGGATGCCGAAACCAACTTGGAAATGGGAGAACAAAAGGAGAAAACGAGAAGGGCGGCGACCAAGATGGCAGAGAAGTTTGAGGATATCATGGTGAAGAAGGAGGAGGCATGTGTCAAGCGCGGTGAGACCAGGAAGAAAAAAAAGAGTGAAGAGGTTTAGCTTGTTCATGGAAATCCAAAAGAAAAAGATCCAACTCGAGAAGAGGAAGCTTGCGACCAGGCAAGCGTGTGAGGAGCAAAAGATCTTGTATGTGAAGGACAAAGATTTGGATTACAATGTGGCAAAGTTTGTTCAAGACTTGGGTGATATCATTTGGATTACGCTTTGTTTAAAGGAGTGGGGAAACACCGAAAGTTGATGCTTTTGGCACAATTGGTTCTTTTGCTTTTGGGTTTGATAGTTGTAAAAACCTTTTTGCACATCCGATGCTTTTGAAGTAATTGCATTTGTTTGCAACTATTTAAATGTATGGTCGAATTGTTATTGATATGGACAATTTGACAAAGGGAGGAGGTCGGATAAGTATGAAATATTTGGAAGATGCAACGCCTATGCGAACATTTTATAAGATCTGTTAGGTCATCTCCGTTGGACATGCCTGCATACTCCTCCCCGTTCTCTCTTCTTTCCTGACCAGCAGGACGTAGGGATGGCCAAGGGTGCGTGTGTCGGTCAAAAGTGTTGGCAGGGGTAGGCGCCAAAGAGGGAATGTGAGTAGTGTGGTGTTGCAGAAAGTGCCACAAGTTAATATGTACCTCCGTCTCAAAATAAGTGTCTCAACTTAAATATAACTTTGTACTAAAATTAGTATAAAATTGAGACAATTGTTTAGTACTCCCCTGTTCCATAATGTAATGTGTATATTTTTTTTTCAAAAGTCAAACCTTATAAACGTTGACCATATTTATAGACAAATATACATATATTTATAATACAAAATGCATATCCTAGAGACATTATGAGTTATATTTCATATTACATATATTTATTATTGTAGATACAGATAGTTTTCTATATAAAACTTAGTCAAAGTTTGTTTGGTTTGACTTATCAGAAATCTATGCACACTACATTATGGAATCAAGGGAGTATGCGCCTTGAGTGACGTGACGGCGTGAATACTGGTACGCTCTTGGGCCGAGGACGGAGATGGGCCCGGTGATCATGTCCAATCAAGCGATGTGGATGCGTGAAGGGTTCTATAGTTGGTCGAAATGGGTTTTGGGGTAGGTCCGTGGTATTGGAGTTTGACGTGGCGAACGTGTGAAGTCCACAAGAGCTACCACCGATTTGGAGCCGACCTGAAAGATTTGAACATCTAGACTGATTTAGCCTGTTTTGTGGTCCGCATTGGATGGCTAAAAGTGTCCGGACCGTCCAGTCTTAACATTTGTGGGTGTTTTGATCATCCGCGTGGAGATGCCCCAAGGCCTTCGGCTTTATGCTGAATGGCGGCATAAAGATGGCATTTCTCAGTAAACATAGAACCTTTCCAGGCATGTATCAGTTCTATTGCATACTCCGACCAACACGAATTGTGAAGTTAAGGCTCCAGAGTGGCACTACCTCTGTACTAATTACTAAAATATAAAACGTTTTTGTAGGCTAAACTGATATGGTGGGAGTACCGTCTTATTTTATTTTTGCAGACACATATTCTCCTATGCAATCATCATTTCTAGCACATCCACATGATATTTTGTTTTAGGTAGTGGACGTTTCTTTTGCGTTTTCCTAGTCTTTTTGTTTGTTAATGGATCCTGTATGGATCACTATCCCGCTGCTCATCTTGTTCAATAATAATAATAATCAAATCACAAGTGGACACAATGAGCAGCAGGATATGCAATGAGTACTGGTTGCAAAGCGTAGTTTTCTTTCGGACTTTACATTCATTGACTGCTGGTCTCTCTGATTCATAAGAAAAGTGTAGGAAAAACCATAGGAATAGGATTTTCCCACAATTTATCCATTTGATCCAAAGCATTGAACCATAGGAAAAAATATAATAATTTTTCTTTGGGTTGAGTTTTACAGGAAAACCGAAGGAATTTTACAATCCTGTGAAATTTCTCTTTTACATTCCTATGCACAAAGAACGAGGCAAAAGGCTAGGCCTTCTTTGGTTCATAGGATTAACAAATCATAGGAATAGGAAAGTCATAGAAAATGAGATGACATGCATCTCAAATTCTATGCATAGGAATAGAAAAGGAGATGCCCTTTGATTCACACCATAGGATTTTTTCCATTGAGTCTAGGCTAATGTTTATTTTCCTATGAAATGTGAAGGATAGAAAGAATTCCTCCATAGGAATAGGATTTCATTCCTACAAACCAAAGAGCTCTGAAGGAATTTTTCCTATAAAAATCCTATCCTATGAAAATCCTACAAAATTCCTCCATGGATCAACAAGCTGGATCTGACAAACTCCGAGGCCTCCTTTGGTTTAGAGGAATTTCAAAGGAATTCTAGAGGATAGGATTCTTATAGGATTTTTTCCTTTAGAGCCCTATGGTTCATAGGAATGGATTCCTATTCCTCCATAGGATTGGTTCCTATCCTCCACATTTCATAGGAAAATAAAAAAGAGCCTAGACTCAATGGAAAAATTCCTTTGATGTCAACCAAATGACATCTTGTTTCCTATTCCTACTCATAGGATTTGAGATACATGTCATCTCATTTCCTACAAGATTCCTATTCCTATGATAATCCTATCCTATGAACCAAAAGAGGCCTAAACATTAGCCTAACATAACATAATGGAATAACATAATAGTTGTAAATAGGCCAATCAACAAGCTGGAAGTCGTAGGATCATTCCAGAAAACACAATTTACCACAGAGAAGTGTTATTCTTCCTAACATAACATAACTTAATATGTGTGGGATGCAGTCTGAGCTCTGAAATCTTACAGATAATGAATAAAATATATGTGAGATTCCCGTTTTTCTATCCTACCTCGCCGTAATGAGAAGAAAAGAAAAGGCAAAAATAATCATCCTCTATTCGAAAATCTTCTCAGCAGTTGAGAAGATCAAGAAAATGACTGAACTAAAAATACAGAGGTATGCTGGAACAAAGAAGATTGTTTTCCAGGTTTCGGAGTTTGTCAGATCCATGTTAGAGGCCTTTGCAGCCTCCAGAATATTTCCCGTGAGGCCAACGCCAACTATCCCAGCCAATGTCCCAGCTGTATTTGAAACCCCCATCACTATGCCGGCGAACTTTGGAGCAACATCCATGTGATTCACCGCAAACCCTGCTCTTCCTAGAGCCAGAAAACCAAGGGATACAGATGAAGAGATCACAGTCCATGAGGGCGTCCCGAATGAAGGAAGGGCCATAAGTGCAACAGCCGAGACAACAAACCCAATGGTGTTAAGGAGCTTCCTTGTCTTGGTAACTGATAAGATCCTCTTTGTAATCAAGTGATCAGCAACCACTCCACCAATGTTGGAGAATATAAACATGTTGAAATAGGGAAGCATCTTTGACGATCCCATATCCTGGAGGCTAAGCTTAAGGGCTAGTTCGAAATAGGTAGGCAGCCAGTTCATGATAACATACAAGGCATAGTGGAAGGTGAAGTTGTTCACAACAATTGCCCAAACAGGTAGACTGAAGATAATCCTTCGCCATGGTATCTTTACAGTGCGAGGTGCAACAACCCCTGTTGATTGTGCCTTAATCTTCTCCCGGGATGCTACTTTTGGCATTGCCACTTTTGGAAGGTCAGTGCGAGGTGGCTCACTGGAGAACTTCAACCATATTACAGACCATGCCACTCCAAGTACTGCTTCGACTAAACATACAGATTGGGGTCCCATGTGCTTCACCAGACTTGGAAAGAACAGCATGCCACAAGCTGCCCCGAGGTACATCCCTGAGGTTGTTAACGACACTGAGCGAGAGCGCTCCTGCGGTTGCACCCATTGTGCCAGGACTGTGAATGGCAGGAAATATGAAACCTTGTGCTACACCAACAAAAAGGCGAGAAAGGACCAGAATGACTACTCTGTTGGGGTCCAGTGGAATTAGACCGCATATCAAAGACCACAACAGAAATGACAGCAGCAGAACATGTCTCCCTCCCAATCTCTGAGCTGCCCATCCACCAGGAATTTGCGACAGAACATAGCCATAATAGAACATGGAGAGTATCAGGCCCTTGTTTGCTTGATTCACGTTGATTGCACCAGCTGCTACGGTGTACGCAATCGAGAAACCCACACGCTCAATGTAACAGACATTGGTGCAGATGAATGTCAGCAACACTATGACATAACGCTTTGGGACCTTCATTCTCGGCATCACTAGTTAATTGGAGATGAACCTCAAAGTGTTGTAGAAGTCTTAATCAGGCCGCCACTTGCTGACCTCCCAGGAATATTTACCAGGGTTTACCATGAATCTGCTTTTCTTCCTTCCATCTCTAGGGATTCTAAGATCTGAAACAGACAAAAACACTGATCATTCACCGGTATGAAACAATATGGGGCTTCTTCAGCTGCACTTCATATATCCATAGCAGTTTATTGATCTCATGAGCAATTTAACACAGGAAAAGCACTATATGCTGCACAATAACTCAAGCTACCTGCTCTGCTCAATGGAGATGGAAAGACCAACATCGCTCAGTTAGATGAATCAGGACATGAACTATGCCTACCATTATGCAATGTGCGAAAAGGTTTGGAATCCTACACTATCATCAACTATGGTTGAAATGCAAACTGCAATTTGCAGGACATGTGGTTTTGGCTGTCACAACCTTTACATCCCAAGAACTAACTGTAAGCAAGAATTAACTACACATTGGCAACAATTCTAGAGATCCGGGTAAGCAGGCCCAGGTAGGTCGGTTCGATATTTTCCCACCTCTGACACAGATTCGCATCTAAAAAGATCCCAACTTGCGAGACCTCAACCGAAAACTTGCAGCATTCACCACCAACCTCCGGTGCCGGACCAGATCGCCCAGAGATATGATACTGGAAGCCCCAAATCCTAACCAAAATTCGTCACACTCTCCCGCCAAACAAGCGAGAGGGAGGAGAAAAGGGGGGAGAAAGCGTCGGAAGTGGGGAGCGGGCAACTACCTCGAGATCCCGGAGTCGTGTGGCGCCGCCTCCTGTGGGGGCTGGTGTGCCCGGCCTCGCACTTGCCGTCGCAGGCTGCGGCGGGCGGGCCGCGTCGGTGAGTGTGATGCCCTGCTGCTGCTGCTGTGCTGGGCTCGGCTGCGGCGGTGTGGTGTGTTCAGTTTGGAGCCTCGTTTAACTGAACCGCGCGGAGGAGTGGAAATAGGAAAAAAGGGAGGAGGGTAGATCGAGAGCGAGAGGTTAACTGTTCATCGGCACCATTTTTTTTCCTCTCTCGCCTGCCGAAAGCACGTGCGTTTTGGTTTAACCGGACATGTTAGTTGAGGAGGTATTAATCGAAGTTGGAGAGAATATCACATGGAAAAGTTTCGGTGAAAACCTCGTGGAAACGATGTCTTGAACTTTAGAAAAAATCTCAAAAAATACGAGATGTTAAGAGTGTGATGTTTTATTGGCATGTGAAATTTCCAAGGTCAAACAGATTACAAAATCAACATCGAATAGTGTCGAATGGAAATGTTGCTGAATTTGTTCTTTTCATGGCTTGTAACTGGTAATGTGTTTGAACCTGGAATTTTGCATGGCATTGGAACACCACCCTCTTGGCATCCTGTATTTTTTTAGCTTCTTTTTTTGAAACTTTCAAACGTGATTTTCATGATTTTTCCCTTGAAACTTGGTTTTCATGTGATATTATCTCATCAAAGTAGTAGAGTATGCGATCGTGATGGTACATTGTCGTCGTAATAATTTGGTCTTTCATTTTTTAGCTCTTAGTCGCACGGAAATTACACGCAGATGTCATCGGGTGTACCTCACAATCTTTTTTGCATTGTGGTTTTCTTTCTTTTTGGTCTCCCCCACCTGATCTTATCTAGATGAGGGGTTGCCACCCATCACGTTCCTTATCGCCGGTTGTGGATGAGAGATGGAGGTAGAGAGCAAAGAGGAGCACCATGGTGCTCACGGTTATGGGAGAGATTGTTAAGAGTGTCTCCTTTTGTGCGCCCTAATCGTCGTGGGTGTGATGACATGACTGTTGTCGCCGTCGGTGATGACCCGTTCCATGCATGAACCGAGCTCTATCTTGACACAGCCACACATCGCCTCCCTACTCATGTGCTCTTGCCTTCCTTCACTCCAACACCATGACGTGCTTCACCTACAACTTCCCTTCCTCTCCTCCCATGTCGTCAATGTTTCCCTTTAATGTCGCTCTGTCTACCATGTGGAGGCATCGAGCTAGACCCCTCGGGGCATGATGGTTTGGACGTGTGCGCGCACGCTTATATCTCCTCTTTCTCCTTCCTATGATTCTTGTCTCTCTTTGGGTTTTTGTAGGATCGAAAGTAGGTCTAGAGGAGGAGGGTGATTAGACTACTTGACCAAATAAAAATCTAACATTTTCCTAATTTTAATTGTTGGCAGATTTTAGCAACTAGTACAAGTCAAGTAATCAACCTACACATGCAATTCTAAGAGTATAGCAGTGGAAATTAAAACATTGCATATGAAGGTAAAGGGAAGGGTTTGGAGATGGCAAGCGCAATGTAGGCACAGAGATTTTTGGCGTGGTTCCGATAGGTGGTGCTATCGTACATCCACGTTGATGGAGACTTCAACTCACGAAAAGTAATGGTTGCGTGAGTCCATGGAGGGCTCCACCCATGTAGGGTCCATGAAGAAGCAACCTTGTCTATCTCATCATGGCCATCGCCCACGAAGGACTTGCCTCACTCGGGTAGATCTCCATGAAGTAGGTGATCTCCTTGCCCTTACAAACTTCTTGGTTCAGCTCCATAATCTTGTTGGAGGCTCCCAAGCAACACCTAACCAATCTAGGAGACACCACTCTCCAAAAGGTAATAGATGATGTGTTGATGATGAACTCCTTGCTCTTGTGATTCAAATGATAGTCTCCCCAACACTCAACTCTCTCTCATAGATTTGTCTATCGTGGAAAGATGATTTGAGTGGAAAGCAATTTGGGAAAGGCTAGAGATCAAGATTCTTGTGGTAGGATTGGAATATCTTGGTCTCAACACATGAGTAGGTGGTTCTCTCTCAGAGAATGAGTAGTGGAAGTGTAGGCATGTTCTGATGGCTCTCTCTCAAATGGAGAAAGGGGTGGAGGGGTATATATAGCCTCCACACAAAATCCAACTGTTACACACATTTGACTCAGCTCGGTCAGACCGAATAGAGGAACTCGGTGAGACCGACTCAGTTCAAAATGTGAACGTTAGGAATCTCGGTGGGACCGACTGGGACAACTCGGTGGGACCGATGTGCTAGGTCTTAGGGCAAACATAAACTCGGTGGCTGATGACCCACAAGTATAGGGGATGAATCGTAGTCTTTCGATAAGTAAGAGTGTCGAATCCAACAAGGAGCAGAAGGAAATGACAAGTGATTTTTAGTAAGGTATTCTCTGCAAGCACTGAAATTATAAGTAACGAGTAGTTTGGTAGCAAGATAATTTGTAACAAGCAAGTAACGATAGTCGTAACAAAGGTGCAACAAGGTAGCCCAATCCTTTTGAGGCAAAGGACAGGCCAAAATAGTCTCTTATGATAAGCAAAGTGTTCTTGATGGTACACGGGAATTTCATCTAGTCACTTTCATCATGTTGGTTTGATTTGTGTTCGCTACTTTGATAATTTGATATGTGGGTGGGCCGGTGCTTAGGTGTTGTTCTTACTTGAACAAACCCCTTACTTATGATTAACCCCCTCGCAAGCATCCACAACTACGGGAAAAGTATTAAGAATAAATTCTAACCATAGCATTAAACTTTTGGATCCAAATCAGTCCCTTATGGGATAGCACATAAATTAGGATTTAAGCTTCTGTCACTCTCGCAACCCATCATCTAATAATTACTCCACAATGCATTCCCTTAGGCCCATATATGGTGAAGTGTCATGTAGTCGATGTTCACATGACACCACTAAGGGAATCACAACATACATACCATCAAAATATCGAACACATATAAAATTCACATGATTACTCGCAACAAGATTTCTCCCACACCTCAAGAACAAAAGTAACTACTCACAAATGATAATCATGCTCAAGATCAGAGGGGTATTAAATAGCATATTGGATCTGAACATATAATATTCCACCAAATAAACCATATAGTAATCAACTACAAGATGTAATTAACACTACTAGTCACCCACAAGTACCAATCTATAGTTCCGGTACAAAGATTGAACATAAGAGATGAACTAAGGTTTGAGAGGAGATGGTGATGTTGAAGATGTTGATGGAGATTGCCCTCCCCAAGATGGGAGAGTTGTTGGTGATGATGATGACGATGATTTCCCCCTCTGGGAGGGAAGTTCCCCCGGCGGAATTGCTCCGTCGGAGGGCAAAAGTGCTCTTGCCCAAGTTCTGCCCCGAGACGGCGGCGCTTCATCCGAAAGCCCTCTCCTTATTTTTTTTTCTAGGTCAAAATGATTTATATACCAGAAGAGGGGCACCGGAGGTGGGCCGAGGAGGACACAGCCCACAAGGGCGCGCCTGGGCTCCCTGGCGCGCCCAGGTGGGTTGTGCCCACCTGGTGGGTGATAATCCCCAAGTGCAAGGAATCATCATAGCAATTTCCAAAGGTAGAAGTGATAAGTATGGAGTGTCGAACCCACAAGGAGCTAAATGTAAGATTAATATTCTCTCAAGTCCTATTTTCCACTGATACGACTCTACGTACACCGAACGTTTGCTTCCATCTAGAAACAAGAAATAAAACTATGTTGTGGGTATGAACAAGATAACTTTTCATGATATCAGAGAACTAAAATATAAAAATAGGCGTTGTTTGTTGGAAATATGCCCTAGAGGCAATAATAAAATGGTCATTATTATATTTCCTTGTTCATGATAATTGTCTATTGTTCATGCTATAATTGTGTTATCCGGAAATCGTAATACATGTGTGAATACATAGACCACAACACGTCCCTAGTGAGCCTCTAGTTGACTAGCTCGTTGATCAAAAGATAGTCATGGTTTCATGACTATGGACATTAGATGTCATTGATAACGGGATCACATCATTAGGAGAATGATGTGATGGACAAGACCCAATCCTAAGCATAGCTCAAAGATCGTGTAGTTCGTTTGCTAGAGCTTTTCCGGATGTCAAGTATCATTTCCTTAGACCATGAGATTGTGCAACTCCCGGATACCGTAGGAGTGCTTTGGGTGTGCCAAACATCACAACATAACTGGGTGACTATAAAGGTTCACTACGGGTATCTTCGAAAGTGTCTGTTGGGTTGGCACGAATCGAGATTGGGATTTGTCACTTCGTATGACGGAGAGGTATCTCTTGGGCCCACTCGGTAATGCATCATCATAATGAGCTCAAAGTGACCAAGTGTCTGGTCACAGGATCATGCATTACGGTACGAGTAAAGTGACTTGCCGGTAACGAGATTGAACGAGGTATTGGGATACTGATGATTGAGTCTCGGGCGAGTAACGTACCGATTGACAAAGGGAATTGTATACGGGATTGATTGAATCCTCGACATCGTGGTTCATCCGATGAGATCATCGAGGAGCATGTGGGAGCCAACATGGGTATCCAGATACCGCTGTTGGTTATTGACCGGAGACTCGTCTCGGTCATGTCTGCGTGTCTCCCAAACCCGTAGGGTCTACACACTTAAGGTTCAGTGACGCTAGGGTTGTTGAGATATTAGTATGCGGTAACCCGAAAGTTGTTCGGAGTCCCGAATGAGATCCCGGATGTCACAAGGAGTTCCGAAATGGTCCGAAGATGAAGAATTGTATATAGGAAGTCCAGTTTCGGCCACTGGGAAAGTTTCGGGGGTCACCGGTATTGTACCGGGACCACCGGAAGGGTCCCGGGGGTCCACCAGGTGGGGCCACCTATCCTGGAGGGCCCCATGGGCTGAAGTGGGGAAGGGAACCAGCCCTTGGTGGGCTGGTGTGCCCCCCTTGGGCCTCCCCATGCGCCTAGGGTTGGAAATCCTAGGGGTGGGGGGACGCCCCACTTGGCTTGGGGGGCAAGCCACCCCCCTTGGCCGCCGCCCCCCTTGAGATCCAATCTCAAGGGCCGGCGCCCCCCTAGGGGCCCTATATATAGTGGGGGGGAGGGAGGGCATCCGCACCCTAGCCCCTGGCGTCTCCCTCTCCCTCCCGTGACACCTCTCCCTCTCGCTGAGCTTGGTGAAGCCCTGCCGAGATCACCGATGTTTCCACCACCACGCCGTCGTGTTGCTGGATCTCCATCAACCTCTCCTTCCCCCTTGCTGGATCAAGAAGGAGGAGACGTCTTCCCAACCGTACGTGTGTTGAACACGGAGGTGCCGTCCGTTCGATTCTAGGTCATCGGTGATTTGGATCATGACGAGTACGACTACATCAACTCCGTTCTCTTGAACGCTTCCGCTCGCGATCTACAAGGGTATGTAGATGCACTCCCCTTTCCCTCGTTGCTAGATAACTCCATAGATTGATCTTGGTGATGCGTAGAAAATTTTAAATTCTGCTATGTTCCCTAACAGTGGCATCATGAGCTAGGTCTATGCGTAGTTTCTATGCACGAGTAGAACACAAAGCAGTTGTGGGCGTCGATATTGTCAATTTACTTGCCGTTACTAGTCTTATCTTGATTTGGCGTCATCGTGGGATGAAGCGGCCCGGACCGACCTTACACGTACGCTTACGTGAGACTGGTTCCACCGACTGACATGCACTAGTTGCATAAGGTGGATAGCGGGTGTCTGTCTCTCCCACTTTAGTCGGATTGGATTCAATGAAAAGGGTCCTTATGAAGGGTAAATAGAAATTGGCATATCACATTGTGGTTTTGGCGTAGGTAAGAAACGATCTTGCTAGAAACCTATAGCAGCCACGTAAAAACTTGCAACAACAATTAGAGGACGTCTAACTTGTTTTTGCAGCATGTGCCATGTGATGTGATACGGCCAAAAGGATGTGATGAATGATATATGTGATGTATGAGATTGATCATGTTCTTATAATAGGAATCACGACTTGCATATCGATGAGTATGACAACCGGCAGGAGCCATAGGAGTTGTCTTAATTTATTTATGACCTGCGTGTCAACATAAACATCATGTAATTACTTTACTTTATTGCTAAACCGTTAGCCATAGTAGTAGAAGTAATAGATGACGAGCCAACTTCATGAAGACACGATGATGGAGATCATGATGATGGAGATCATGGTGTCATGCCGGTGACGACGATGATCATGGCGCCCCGAAGATGGAGATCAAAAGGAGCAAATGATATTGTCCATATCATGTCACTATTTGATTGCATGTGATGTTTATCATGTTTTACATCTTATTTGCTTAGAACGACGGTAGCTTAAATAAGATGATCCCTCGTAATAATTTCAAGAAAGTGTTCCCCCTAACTGTGCACCGTTGCGAAGGTTCGTTGTTTCGAAGCACCACGTGATGATCGGGTGTGATAGATTCTAACGTTCGAATACAACGGGTGTAAGCCAGATTTACACACGCAATACACTTAGGTTGACTTGACGAGCCTAGCATGTACAGACATGGCCTCGGAACACGGAAGACCGAAAGGTCGAGCATGAGTCGTATAGAAGATACGATCAACATGAAGATGTTCACCGATGTTGACTAGTCCGTCTCACGTGATGATCGAACACGTCCTAGTTGACTCGGATCATGTTTCACTTAGATGACTAGAGGGATGTCTATCTGAGTGGGAGTTCATTGAATAATTTGATTAGATGAACTTAATTATCATGAACTTAGTCTAAAATCTTTACATTATGTCTTGTAGATCAAATGGCCCATGCTAATGTTGCCCTCAACTTCAACGCGTTCCTAGAGAAAACCAAGCTGAAAGATGATGGCAGCAACTATACGGACTGGGTCCGGAACCTGAGGATCGTCCTCATAGCTGCCAAGAAAGATTATGTCCTAGAAGCACCGCTAGGTGACGCACCCATCCCAGAGAACCAAGATGTTATGAATGCTTGGCAGTCACGTGCTGATGATTACTCCCTCGTTCAGTGCGGCATGCTTTATAGCTTAGAACCGGGGCTCCAAAAGCGTTTTGAGCAACACAAAGCATATGAGATGTTCGAAGAGCTGAAAATGGTTTTCCAAGCTCATGCCCGGGTCGAGAGATATGAAGTCTCCGACAAGTTCTTCAGTTGTAAGATGGAGGAAAATAGTTCTGTCAGTGAGCACATACTCAAAATGTATGGGTTGCATAACCGCTTGACTCAGCTGGGAGTTAATCTCCTGGATGACGCGGTCATTGATAGAATCCTTCAGTCGCTTCCACCGAGCTACAAGAGCTTTGTGATGAACTTCAATACGCAGGGGATGGAAAAGACCATTCCTGAGGTATATTCAATGCTGAAATCAGCGGAGGTGGAGATCAAAAAGGAACATCAAGTGTTGATGGTAAATAAAACCACTAAGTTTAAGAAAGGCAAGGGTAAGAAGAACTTCAAGAAGGACGGCAAGGGGGTTGCCGCGCCCGGTAAGCAAACTGCCGGGAAGAAGCCAAAGAATGGACCCAAGCCTAAGACTGAGTGTTTTTATTGCAAGGGAAGTGGTCACTAGAAGCGGAACTGCCCCAAATACTTAGCGGACAAGAAGGCCGGCAACACTAAAGGTATATGTGATATACATGTAATTGATGTGTACCTTACCAGTACTCGTAGTAGCTCCTAGGTATTTGATACCGGTGCGATTGCTCACATTTGTAACTCAAAGCAGGAGCTGCAGAATAAGCAGAGACTAGCGAAGGACGAGGTGACGATGCGCGTCGGGAATGGTTCCAAGGTCGATGTGATCGCTGTCGGCACGCTACCTCTATATTTACCTACGGGATTAGTTTTAAACCTCAATAATTGTTATTTAGTGCCAGCTTTGAGCGTGAACATTGTATCAGGATCTCGTTTAATTCGAGATGGCTACTCATTTAAATCCGAGAATAATGGTTGTTCTATTTATATGAGAGATATGTTTTATGGTCATGCTCCGCTGGTGAATGGTTTATTCTTAATGAATCTCGAGCATAATGTTACACATATTCATAGTGTGAATACCAAAAGATGTAAGGTTGATAATGATAGTCCCACATACGTGTGGCACTGCCGCCTTGGTCACATAGGTGTCAAACACATGAGGAAGCTCCATGCAGATGGACTTTTGGAGTCTCTTGATTATGAATCATTTGACACGTGCGAACCATGCCTCATGGGTAAAATGACCAAGACTCCGTTCTCAGTAACAATGGAGCGAGCAACCAACTTATTGGAAATCATACATACTGATGTGTGCGGTCCAATGAGTGTTGAGGCTCGCGGTGGCTATCGTTATGTTCTCACCCTCACCGATGACTTGAGTAGATATGGGTATGTCTACTTAATGAAACACAAGTCTGAGACCTTTGAAAAGTTCAAGGAATTTTAGAGTGAGGTTGAGAATCAACATGATAGGAAAATCAAGTTCTTGCGATCAGGTGGGGGAGAATACTTGAGTCACGAATTTGGCACACACTTAAGGAAATGTGGAATAGTTTCACAACTCACGCCGCCTGGAACACCTTAGCGTAATGGTGTGTCCGAACGTCGTAATCGCACTCTATTGGATATGGTGAGATCTATGATTTCTCTTACCGATCTACCGCTGTCATTTTGGGGCTATGCTTTAGAGACTGCCGCATTCACTTTAAATAGGGCTCTGTTGAAATCCTTTGAGACGACACCGTATGAATTATGGTTTGGGAAGAAACCTAAGCTGTCGTTTCTAAAAGTTTGGGGATGGGATGCTTATGTCAAGAAACTTCAACCTGAAAAGCTCGAACCCAAGTCGGAAAAATGCGTCTTCATAGGATACCCTAAAGAAACTATTGGGTATACCTTCTACCTCAGATCCGAAGGCAAGATCTTTGTTGCCAAGAATGGATCCTTTCTAGAGAAAGAGTTTCTCTCGAAAGAAGTAAGTGGGAGGAAAGTAGAACTTGATGAAGTATTACCTCTTGAACCGGAAAGTGTCGCAACTCAAGAAAATGTTCCTAAGGTGCCTGCACCAACTAGAGAGGAAGTTAATGATGATGATCATGAAACTTTAGATCAAGTTGCTACTGAGCTTCGTAGGTCCACAAGGACACGTTTTGCACCAGAGTGGTACGGCAACCCTGTCTTGGAAATCATGTTGTTAGACAACGATGAACCTTCGAACTATGAGGAAGCGATGGCAGGCCCAGATTCCGATAAATGGCTGGAAGCGATGAAATTCGAGATAGGATCCATGTATGAAAACGAAGTATGGACTTTGACTGACTTGCCCGATGATCGGCGAGCCATAGAAAATAAATGGATCTTTAAGAAGAAGACAGGCGCGGATGGTAATGTAACCATCTATAAAGCTCGGCTTGTCACTAAGAGTTATCGACAAGTTCAAGGGGTTGACTACGATGAGACTTTCTCACCCATAGAGAAGCTGAAGTCCGTCCGAATCATGTTAGCAATTGCCGCATTCTATGATTATGAGATATGGCAAATGGACGTCAAAACGGCATTCCTTAATGGTTTCCTTAAGGAAGAATTGTATATGATGCAGCCGGAAGGTTTTGTCGATCCTAAGAATGCTGACAAGGTGTGCAAGCTCCAACGCTTGATCTATGGGCTGGTGCAGCATCTCGGAGTTGGAACATTCGTTTTGATGAGATGATCAAAGCATTTGGGTTTACACAGACTTATGGAGAAGCCTGCATTTACAAGAAAGTGAGCGGGAGCTCTGTAGCATTTCTCATATTGTATGTGGATGACATACTGTTGATGGGAAATGATATAGAATTCTTGGAAAGCATAAAGGCCTACCTGAACAAGTGTTTTTCAATGAAGGATCTTGGAGAAGCTGCTTACATATTAGGCATCAAGATCTATAGAGATAGATCGAGACGCCTCATTGGTCTTTCACAGAGTACGTACCTTGACAAGATACTGAAGAAGTTCAATATGGATCAGTCAAAGAAGAGGTTCTTGCCTGTGTTGTAAGGTACGAGATTGTGCACGGCTCAATGCCCGACCACGGCAGAAGATAGAGAAAAGATGAGTGTCGTCCCCTATGCCTCGGCCATAGGGTCTATCATGTATGCTATGCTGTGTACCAGACCTGATGTAAACCTTTCCGTAAGTTTGGTAGGAAGGTACCAAAGTAATCCCAGCATGGAACACTGGACAGCGGTCAAGAATATCCAGAAGTACCTGAAGAGGACTAAGGATATGTTTCTCGTTTATGGAGGTGACGAAGAGCTCGTCGTAAAGGGTTACGTCGATGCTAGCTTCGACACAGATCTAGATGACTCTAAGTCACAAACCGGATACATGTATATTTTGAATGGTGGGGCAGTAAGCTGGTGCAGTTGCAAGCAAAGCATTGTGGCGGGATCTACATGTGAAGCAGAGTACATGGCAGCCTCGGAGGCAGCACAAGAAGCAATCTGGGTGAAGGAGTTCATTACCGACCTAGGAGTCATTCCCAATGCGTCGGGCCCGATGAATCTTTTCTGTGACAACACTAGAGCTATTGCCCTTGCCAAGGAGCCCAGGTTTCACAGGAAGACCAGGCATATCAACCGTCGCTTCAACTCCATTCGTGAAAGTGTTCAAAATGGAGACATAGATATTTGTAAAGTACATACGGATCTGAATGTGGCAGATCCGTTGACTAAACCTCTCCCTAGAGCAAAACATGATCAACACCAGAACTCTATGGGTGTTCGATTCATCACAATGTGACTAGATTATTGGCTCTAGTGCAAGTGAGAGACTATTGGAAATATGCCCTAGAGGCAATAATAAAATGGTTATTATTATATTTCCTTGTTCATGATAATTGTCTATTGTTCACGCTATAATTGTGTTATCCGGAAGTCGTAATACATGTGTGAATACATAGACCACAACACGTCCCTAGTGAGCCTCTAGTTGACTAGCTCGTTGATCAAAAGATAGTCATGGTTTCCTGACTATGGACATTAGATGTCATTGATAACGGGATCACATCATTAGGAGAATGATGTGATGGACAAGACCCAATCCTAAGCATAGCTCAAAGATCGTGTAGTTCGTTTGCTAGAACTTTTCCGGATGTCAAGTATCATTTCCTTAGACCATGAGATTGTGCAACTCCCAGATACCGTAGGAGTGCTTTGGGTGTGCCAAACGTCACAACGTAACTGGGTGACTATAAAGGTGCACTACGGGTATCTCTGAAAGTGTCTGTTGGGTTGGCACGAATCGAGATTGGGATTTGTCACTTCGTATGACAGAGAGGTATCTCTTGGGCCCACTCGGTAATGCATCATCATAATGAGCTCAATGTGACCAAGTGGTTGATCACGGGATCATGCATTACAGTACGAGTAAAGTGACTTGCCGTTAACGAGATTGAACGAGGTATTGGGATACCGATGATCGAGTCTCGGGCGAGTAATGTACCGATTGACAAAGGGAATTGTATACGGGATTGATTGAATCCTCGACATCATGGTTCATCCGATGAGATCATCGAGGAGCATGTGGGAGCCAACATGGGTATCCAAATCCCGCTGTTGGTTATTGACCGGAGAGTCGTCTTGGTCATGTCTGCGTGTCTCCCGAACCCGTAGGGTCTACACACTTAAGGTTCGGTGACGCTAGGGTTGTTGAGGTATTAGTATGCGGTAACCCGAAAGTTTTTCGGAGTCCCGGATGAGATCCCGGACGTCACGAGGAGTTCCGGAATGGTCCGGAGGTGAAGAATTATATACATGAAGTCCAGTTTCGGCCACCGGGAAAGTTTCGGGGGTCACTGGTATTGTATCGGGACCACCGAAAGGGTCCCCGGGGTCCATCGGGTGGGGCCACCTATCCCGGAGGGCCCCATGGGCTGAAGTGGGGAAGGGAACCAGCCCCTGGTGGGCTGGTGTGCCCCCCTTGGGCCTCCCCCTGCGCCTAGGGTTGGAAACCCTAGGGGTGGGGAGCGCCCCACTTGGCTTGGGGGGCAAGCCACCCCCCTTGGCCGCTGCCCCCCTTGAGATCCAATCTCAAGGGCCGGCGCCCCCTAGGGGCCCTATATATAGTGGGGGGAGGGAGGGCAGCCGCACCCTAGCCCCTAGCGCCTCCCTCTCCCTCCCGTGACACCTCTCCCTCTCGTGAGCTTGGCGAAGCCCTGCCGAGATCACCGCTGTTTCCACCACCACGTCGTCGTGCTGCTGGATCTCCATCAACCTCTCCTTCCCACTTGCTGGATCAAGAAGGAGGAGACGTCTTCCCAACCATACGTGTGTTGAACGCGGAGGTACCGTTCGTTCGGCGCTAGGTCATCGGTGATTTGGATCACGACGAGTACGAGTACATCAACCCCGTTCTCTTGAACGCTTCCGCTCGTGATCTACAAGGGTATGTAGATGCACTCCCCTTTCCCTCGTTGCTAGATAACTCCATAGATTGATCTTGGTGATGCGTAGAAAATTTTAAATTCTGCTACGTTCCCCAACATTGTTATCATAAAGTTATAATATATTACTATATATTATAAATAGCGAGTGTGGAATAATGATGGATCGGTGTGCGGAATTGTCCTATGAAATTGTTAACAAGATCGGTATTCGTCATTACAATTTTATATGAGGGAGAGGCATAAGCTAACATACTTTCTCTTCTTGGATCATACGCACTTATGATTGGAACTCTAGCAAGCATCTGCAACTACTAAAGATCATTAAGGTAAAACCCAACCATGGCATTAAAGCATCAAGTCCCCTTTATCCCGATTTTGGTTTATTTCTGCAGTTTTCTCTATTTATAGGAGCTTTTGGCGTCGAGGACAAGTCAAGGGGGTCCACGAGGCAGTGACAAGGTAGGGGGCGCGCCCTAGGGGGCGCCCCCACCCTTGTGGTTGCCTCGGGACTCTTCTCTGGTATCTTTTCGCTCCAGTATTTTTTATATTTTCCAAAAATATTCTTTGTAAATTTTCAACCCATTCTGAGAACTTTTATTTCTGCACAAGAAACGACACCATGGTAGTTCTGCTGGAAACAACGTCAGTCCGGGTTAGTTCTAATCAAATCATACCAAAATCATATAGAATTGTTGTAAACATGGCATGGATACTTCATAAATTATAGATACGTCGGAGACGTATCAGCATCCCCAAGTTTAATTCCTGCTCGTCCTCGAGTAGGTAAATGATAAAATAATTAATTTATGAAGTGTGAATTCTAGCATAGTGTATAAGTTTGATCAATGATAGTTCCAAACACTTTTTATAGCTTTATTCTTTATCATAAATGGTAGATCATCTCATAAAACTTCTCATGATCAAGTAGAAAGCTATTCACATGTTAAAGTATAGACCATAAAGTTTCTTGAGAACTAACAAACTAGGCTTTCAGTCACCAAACAATTGCAATTCATCTTATTTTCAGGAAGGGTCTATGTAAGAGCTTTGATTTAGCAAAGTCCACATACTCAACTATCATATAGTCTTCCATGATTGCTAACACTCAAAGCATATTTTTAGAACAAATAGCATCCGTCGAACACAGAGAAAGATAGTGGCTTAATGTTTCGCCTCCCAACTTATGTACCATGTAGACAATTGTCAACAATAATAATTCATGATCAAATATATTTGAATGGCCATATATGCTTGGATATTTCTCCACCACATGATGCTTTCCAACTAAAGAATAATTGAGATTGAAATAAGAAGGAATACTACTGACTCTTGCATAAAAGTAAATACATGAAAGTAAAAGATAGGCCCTTCGCAGAGGGAAGCATAGGTTGTCATGCGCTTTTTAATTTTGGTGTGCAAACCCTTAATGCAAAGGAACGTCACGTTGTATTGCGCTTTGTGATAGCAACCTTTATTATGCAGTCCGTCACTTTTATTTCTTTACCATCACAAGTTCGTACAATGCTTATTTTCCCTTACAATAAAATATCATACATATTTAGGAGCATTTTTATTGCTTTTTGCACCGATGACAACTTACTTGAAGGACCTTATTCAATCCATAGGTAGATATGGTGGACACTCATGGCATGAAACGGGGTTTAAGGGTTCTGGATGCACAAGTAGTATCTCTACTTAGTACAAAATTTTGGCTAGCAAAAGATCCTAAGCAAGCACCACATGTTAGAGGATCCATAACAATATAACTTCTATGCAAATATACCCAAACATAACTCATTTCGTTGTCTTCCTTGTCCAACTTCAACTAATTTGCTCAAGTTTGAAAATAATTAATTGGGCTCACAATCATAGAAGATGTCCAAGATAGTAAATTTATATGTGAAATCTCTCTTCCTTCAATATCCTTTCATGAATTTGTTCAAGTGGCCAATGTTGTGTTTGGTAACTTTCAATAAATTTTACCACCTATACTTCTTATAAGTGAAGTCATTACTCCCCATTGGATAAGCATATGAAGCATATATAATTTCAGATCTATGATATTCAATTCATTCAACCATTTACTCATAGGATATAAGTGAAGCACATGAGTGAATGACAAATTACTCCAAAAAGATATAAGTGAAGAACAACGAGTAGTCAAATAATTAACTAGCCATGGGAGGACTCTCTCTCATTCAAGATTTCAGATCCAATGATTTTATCCAGACAACAAGTAAAATGAAAATACGCTCCAAGCAAAACACATACCATGTGATGAATAAAAATATAGCTCTGAGTAAGGTATATTGATGGTTTTGAAGACGAAAGAAGGGATGCCTTCCGGGGCATCCCGAAGCTTAGGCGCTTGAGTCTTCCTTGATTATTACCTTGGAGTGCCTTGGGCATCCCCAAGCTTAGGGTCTTTCCACTCCTTATTCTCCTCATAATGATATCCCACCCAAAACTTGAAAACTTCAATCACGCAAAACTTAAGGGAACTTCGTGAGATGGGTTACTTTGGTAAAGAGTAAATCATTCACTTTGGTACTGTCAAGATAAGATTCATAATTGTTCTCACACAATGCCTATTGTACCATATCATTTCTATAATTTATATTTAGCAATATAAGCCATAGAAACTAGAAAACAAGCAAACTATGCATTGAAAACAAAATCTGTCAAAAAAAAGAACAGTCTGCTGTGATATGGACAACAACCATACTTCTGTTACTCCAAAAATTCGGAAAAATTAGGACAACCTAGGCAATTTGTATATTAATCTTTTTCAAAAAGAATCAATATTTTATCGCGCTTCTATTAAAAATGTAAATTATTTTACTGGGCACAGAAGTTTCTGTTTTTCAGCAAGATCAAATCAACTATCCCCGTAAGCCATCCCAAAGGTCTTACTTGGCACTTTATTGAAACAAAAGCTATAGAACATTATTACTACAGTAGCTTAATCATAAGAACACACAAAAACAATAAGGATAAATATTGGGTTGTCTCCCAACAAGCACTTTTCTTTAATGCCTTTTTAGCTAGGCATGATATTATAATGATATTCTTACAAGCCCAATTCCGATGATAGTCTTATTCATACTCCAAAAGATATAAGTGAAGTTCATGGATCATTCTACAATTTAATATAGATTTACCAACATCCAAGCTTAAAATATATAAGTGAAGCACACAAAGCATTCTATAAAGCCATGCTCAAAAGATTTAAGTGAAGCACAAAGAGCCTTCTATAAAGCCATACTCAAAAGATTTAAGTGAAGCACATGAAGCATTCTATAAATCAATGAAGGATTATCTCATACTGCATGGTGCGTATGTTGGAAATATGCCTTAAAGGCAATAATAAAATGGTTATTATTATATTTCCTTGTCCATGATAATTGTCTATTGTTCATGCTATAATTGTATTAATCGGAAACCGTAATACATGTGTGAATACATAGACCACAACATGTCCCTAGTAAGCCTCTAGTTGACTAGCTCGTTGATCAATAGATGGTTATGGTTTCCTGGCCATGGACATTGGATGTCGTTGATAACGGGATCACATCATTAGGAGAATGATGTGATGGACAAGACCCGATCCTAAGCATAGCACAAGATCGTGTAGTTTGTTTGCTAGAGCTTTTCTAATGTCAAGTATCATTTCCTTAGACCATGAGATTATGCAACTCCGGATACCGTAGGAATGCTTTGGGTGTATCAAACGTCACAACGTAACTGGGTGGCTATAAATGTGCACTACAGGTATCTCCGAAAGTGTCTGTTGGGTTGGCACGAATCGAGACTGGGATTTGTCACTCCGTATGACGGAGAGGTATCGCTGGCCCCACTCGGTAATGCATCATCATAATGAGCTCAATGTGACTAAGGAGTTAGCCACGGGATCATGCGTTATGGAACGAGTAAAGAGACTTGCCAGTAACGAGATTGAACGAGGTATGGGGATACCGATGATCGAATCTCGGGCAAGTAACATACCGATGGACAAAGAGAATTGTATACGGGATTGATTGAATCCCCAACATCGTGCTTCATCCGATGAGATCATCGTGGAACGTGTGGGAGCCAATATGGGTATCCAGATCCCGCTATTGGTTATTGGTCGGAGAGGTGTCTCGGTCATGTCTGCATGGTTCCCAAACCCGTATGGGTCTACACACTTAGGGTTTGGTGACGCTAGAGTTGTAATGGGAATAATATGTGGTTACCGAAGGTTGTTAGGAGTCTCGGATGAGATCCCGGACGTGACGAGGAATTCCGGAATGGTCCGGAGGTGAAGATCGATATATTGGACGAAGGGTATTGGAGTCCGGAATTGTTCTGGGAGTACCGGGTGATGACCAGCATGACCGAAAGGAGTTTCGGAGGCCCCGACAAGCGCTGGGGGGCCTTATGGGCCAAGGGGAGGGGATACACCAGCCCACTAAGGGGCTGTGCGCCCCTCCCACCCCATCTCATGTAACCTGGAGAGGTGGGGGCGCCTCTCCCAGGGCAGCCGCCACCCCTCCCCTAGGGAAACCCTAGGGCGCCTCCTCCTCCCCCTTCCTCCTATATATAGTGAGGGAGAGAGAGGGCAGCAACACCGCTTCCCCAGGCGCAACCCCTCCCCCCTCCAACACCTCCTCCTCCGTAGTGCTTGGCGAAGCCCTGCCGGAGAACCGCAAGCTCTGCCACCATGTCGTCGTGCTGGCATAGCTTTCCCTCAACTTCTCCTCTCCCCTTGCTGGATCAAGAAGGAGGAGACGTCCCCGGGCTATACGTGTGTTGAACGCGGAGGCGCCGTCCGTTCGACGCTTGGATCAGATCTTCCGTGATTTAAATCACCGCGAGTACGACTCCATCAACCGCGTTCTTGTAACGCTTCCGCTTAGCAATCTTCAAGGGTATGAAGATGCACTCCCTCTCTCTCTCGTTGCTAGCATCTCCTAGATTGATCTTGGTGACACATAGAATTTTTTTGAATTATTACTACGTTCCCCAACAGTGGTATCAGAGCCAGGTTTATGCGTAGATTCTATGCACGAGTAGAACACAAAGTAGTTGTGGGCGATTATTTGGTCAATTTGCTTACCGTTACTAGTCTTATCTTGATTCGACGGCATTGTGGGATGAAGCGGCCCAGACCAACCTTACACGTACTCTTACGTGAGACTGGTTCCACTGACAAACATGCACTTGATGCATAAGGTGGCTAGCGGGTGTCTGTCTCTCCCACTTTAGTCGGATCGGATTCGATGAAGAGGGTCCTTATGAAGGGTAAATAGAAAGTGGCATATCACCGTTGTCGCAGGATAACATCAAGCTAGCACCACAAATCTCCGGGAGAACAAATAAGATTTAGAGGAAAACTCTTCTACGGTCTTCAAACGTTGAGAATGACGACGAGGAACACCACCAAAATTGTTGAGATACTCCGGGAGAATGAAAAGCGAAGAGGTTGAGACAAGAATGGAAATAATTTGAAATCGATCTTGGAAAAGCATCTGACTGATGAAATTCATTCTTACATCAAACTTCGAAAAAGAATTTGAGAATAACTTCGGGAAAATTAGAAGAGTCGGGTAAGATCCTGGGAAAAGACCTGTGGGTTAGGTGAGGGAGTCCTGGATTAGGGGGTCCTCAGGCATCCGGTTTATGGTACGTGGGCCGGACTGATGGGCTATAAAGATACCGGACCAAAGATTATCTCCCGTGTCCGGACGGGACTCTCCTTGGCGTGGAAGGCAAGCTTGGCGTACCAATATGAAGATTCCTTTCTCTGTAACCGACTTTGTACAACCCTAGTCCCCCCGGTGTCTATATAAACCGGAGGGCTTAGTCCATAGAGACAAGGAATCATACTCATAATCAGATAGGCTAGACTTCTAGGGTTTTAGCCATTACGATCTCGTGGTAGATCAACTCTTGTAACCCCCATACTCATCAATATTAATCTAGCAAGACGTAGGGTTTTACCTCCATCGAGAGGGCCCGAACCTGGGTAAACATTGTGTCGCCTGTCTCCTGTTACCATCAACCTCAGACGCACAGTTCAGTACCCCCTACCCGAGATCTGCCGGTTTTGACACCGACATTGGTGCTTTCATTGAGAGTTCCGCTGTGTCATCATCAAGAGGTTCGATGGCCCCATCAATCATCCACAACAACATTGTCGAGGGAGAAACCTTCCTACCGGATAGATTTCCATGTTCGGCAGCTTCGTACCGCGGGCCAACTTGCTTGGCCATCTAGAGCAGATCAATAGCTATGCCCCTGGCCATCAGGTCAAATTTGGAAGCTTGAACTATGTTGCGGACATCCGCGAAGACTTGATCTTCGATGGATTCGAGACCGCGGTAGTAGCCGCTCCTTGTCACTGTGATGAACATGACTTAAATCTGTCATCGAACCACACCCAAGAGATAGAACCTGCAACTGCTCTGGCTCTAGATTCAGAGCAAATCATGCCATCCGAGGACGGGAGGCTCAACCCCGCCACGGAGGCCGCAAACTCAGCGGTGTTGGAGCCACACACAGACCCAACCTCAAGTGAGATCTGTGTTACTAGAACCTCGGACAAGTTTCCGGCTACAGGTTCCGAAGCATGTGCATCCGCGACGACGAGCCCGATCAGGCGTCGATCATTGAATTCAGCTCCGCGGACATCTTCCGGCACTCGCCTTTAGGCGATGTGCTAAACTCATTAAAAACACTCTCCTTAGCGGGGGCTCACAACCGAATTATATTTGGTTCGAACTGGAGGCTGATGACGGAGAATTTCGCTTCCCGCCCCCCGCCCACTTAATAGCCATTGTCTAAGACTTAACCGACATGCTCGATTATGGCTCCGATGACATCGACGGTATGGACAACGATGCCGGAGAAGAAGAGGCCCAAAACCCACCGTTTATCGGACGCTGGACGGCCACTTCCTCGTATGATGTATACATGGTGGATGCACCAAAAGAGAATAGCGGTGATGACAAGGAAGATCCAATTGAGGATAAACCTCCCGAGATACAACCAAAACGCCGGCGTCAGCGGCGCCGCTCTAAGTCACGCCGTAGCAAAGACAGCAACACCAGCACAAGAGAATATAACACTCCGGACGGTGCCGAAGACAATAAAGACCCCGTTGAGGCAACTTCCGAACAAGATGAACGGGAAGACGGGCAAGTTAGCCCTGATGAACAAGCCACGCACGAAGACTCGGAGGACAGTAGTTATCTTCTGCTCTCCGAGGATGAGGCGAGACTCGACACCGAGGATTTTATCGTGCCTGAGGAACCTCTCGAGAAGGAGCGCTTCAAGCGCCAGCTAACAGCCACTGCAAGGAGCCTGGAAAAGAAATAGCAGCAGCTTCAAGCTGATCAAGATCTGCTCAATGATAGATGGACTGATGTCCTGGCAGCCGAGGAATACGGCCTCAAGCGCCCAGCCAAAAGTTACCCAAAGCGCAAATTGCTACCTCAGTTCGATGATGAGGCGTTGGAGCCCATACCATCATCGCACAATGCGGCTGACCGACCAGTACGTGGTCGGAATAAAGCGACAACTCAAGCCGAACACCAGCCTACCCTACCTCACCGTAAAGGCAGAGATAAAACAGCTCGGAGATACAGACATGGCCTATGGCAGGACTTGGACAGTAGAGCATGTCAGAACAGATCGATCTATGGATCACGAGGACGTGCCCTGACAAATTCTTAGATGGTCTCTTTAACGATCACTCTACCTGCTTTCAGGACCCGCACGCAGCTCTCCCTTGGTTGTGGCATGTTAAATAGACCAGTTGCTTATCGCACCATGCTACCTCTTGAGCACTATGTTGGTTTTCCCTTGAAGAGGAAAGGGTGATGCAGCAGAGCAGCGTAAGTATTTCCCTCAGTTTTTGAGAACCAAGGTATCAATCCAGTAGGAGGCCATGGACGAGTCCCTCGCACCTACACAAACAAATAAACTCCTCGCAACCAATGCGATAAAGGGGTTGTCAATCCCTTCACGGTCACCTACGAGAGTGAGATCTGATAGATATGATAAGATAATATTTTTGGTATTTTTTATGATAAAGAGAAATAAAGATGCAAGTAAAATAAATGGCAAAGGAAATAACTAAGTATTGGAAGATTAATATGATGGAAAATAGACTCGGGGGCCATAGGTTTCACTAGTGGCTTATCTCGAGAGCATAAGTATTACGGTGGGTGAACAAATTACTGTTGAGAAATTAACAGAATTGAGCATAGTTAATATCTAGGTATGATCATGTATATAGGCATCACGTCCGAGACAAGTAGACCGACTCCTGCCTGCATCTACTACTATTACTCCACACATCGACCGCTATCCAGCATGCATCTAGAGTATTAAGTTCAAGAGAACAGAGTAACGCTTTAAGCAAGATGACATGATGTAGAGGGATAAACTCATGCAATATGATATAAAGCCCATCTTGTTATCCTCGATGGCAACAATACAATACGTGCCTTGCTGCCCCTACTGTCACTGGGAAAGGACACCGCAAGATTGAACCCAAAGCTAAGCACTTCTCCCATTGCAAGAAAGATCAATCTAGTAGGCCAAACCAAACTGATAATTTGAAGAGACTTGCAAAGATAACCAATCATACATAAAAGAATTCAGAGAAGATTCAAATATTGTTCATAGATAAACTTGATCATAAACCCACAATTCATCGGTCTCAACAAACACACCGCAAAAGAAGATTACATCGAATAGATCTCCAGAGGGGGAGAACTTTGTATTGAGATCCAAAAAGAGAGAAGAAGCCATCTAGCTAATAACTATGGACCCGAAGGTCTGAAGTAAACTACTCACACTTCATCGGAGAGGCTATGGTGTTGAAGTAGAATCCCTCTGTGATCGATACCCCCTCTGACGGAGCTCTGGAAAAGGCCCCAAGATGGGATCTCGTGGATACAGAAAGTTACGGCGGTGGAATTAGGGTTTTGGCTCCGTATCTGGTAGTTTGGGGGTACGTAGATATATATATAGGAGGAAGGAATACGTCAGTGGAGCAACATGGGCCCCACAAGGGTGGAGGGCGCGCCTGGGGGGGAGGGGGTAGGCGCGCCCCCTACCTCGTGCCTTCCTGGTTGATGTCTTGACGTAGGGTCCAAGTCACGTGGAGCACGTTTGTTCTGAAAATCACGTTCCCGAAGGTTTCATTCCATTTGGACTCCGTTTGATATTCTTTTTCTGCGAAACTCTGAAATAGGCAAAAAAAGAGCAATTCTGAGCTGGGCCTCCGGTTAATAGGTTAGTACCAAAAATCATATAAACGTGTATAATAAAGCCCAATAATGTCCAAAACAGGATATAATATAGCATGGAACAATCAAAAATTATAGATACATTGAAGACGTATCACACCACTTATACAAATACGCTTTGACGTATTAATCAAACTATAATGGAAACAGTTTGCGGCCCAACTTCTGCGGCACTAGCTTACTACCCTTTTTCCTTTTTCTTTGATGATTTTTCTCAAAATTGCGACTGTACACTTTGGTACGCTTTAATCTGCCAGGGGCTTCATCGCGACCCATAATACAGCAACAAAGTCCGAACACTTTCTACAACATAGTTCGGCACCCCGAATTTAGCAGTATATGCATTGGCTCCGAATCATGTCTTTGGTCAATAGTTGGGTTGCGCTGCTCCTGTGCTTACTACCTTACGTTCTGCTATATCGGCTAGGGTAGTAAATGGAGAACTACTGCGATTGTGTCCTGGTTTATCCAGATGAGCACCTCCGTAGAGAAAGCCAAAAACTGACTGTCGTGATGCGGCGAGAGCCGGTCAGCTCTTCGGAGGTTTCAAATCTTTAGCGATTTTTTCCGCATTATGCGATGAATCGGCTTTTTACCCGATCAGGTGTTTACAGCACCCTAGTTCGGATACTAGGGGCTGCACCTAAATTTTCATTGTAGAACTCCTATGGCTAAGTGAGGGTGATAAAGCCACATAGTCCGATTGCCTGGTTCGTTGCGCTAAACACCTCCTTTAAGGACCAAACAAATTGGACCAAGAGTGTTTAGATTCCATCCCGAACACCCCCGTACTACCTACATGGGTGCTGAAGCCGACGACCGGACAACCCTCAAAATTTCATAAACACGGTCGCACAGGAGGTAAAATATTAAACAAACATTATATTACATAGCCGAACTTGTTTTTATAATACAGGGCGAGACAATATAACTGTATTCATTCGAAGATTACATCCTTCGTACACTGCTCCGCCACAATGCAGGATCCCTCAAGGACTTTGCTAAAATATCACTCGGGTGTGCGGTGCTCCTTGCCAATGGGCGGTCCCTCGGTTGCGATCGTGGCAGCATTCATCTTCGCCCACTGCATCTTGATACGGGTGAAGGCCATCCGCGCACCTTCGATACAAACCGACCGCTTGATGGCGTCAAGCCGAGGGCAGGCGTCGACTAGCCGCTTCACGAGACCGAAGTAGCTGCTGGGTATAGCTTTGGCTGGCCATAGCCGGTCTATCAAGTCCTTCATGGCCAGTTAGTCCACCCTATGCAGTTCGACCAGCTGTTTTAGCTGGTCGCTCAAGGGCACCGGATGTTCTGGCACAAGGTATTGCGACCAGAACAGCTTCTCCATCGAGCTCCCCTCTTAGGCTCGGAAGAATTCAGCAGCGTCAGAAATGCTGCGTGGCAGATCCGCAAACGCTCCTGGAGAACTCCAAATCCGGGTCAATAAGAGATACCTCTTCTTCACATACTTGCTTTGCATAATAAAAGCCTTACCCGCCGCGATCTTTTTGGCCTCCTGGATTTCCTGAAGGGCGCGTTGGGCTTCGGTCCGGGCCTCTTGTGCGCTCTGGCGGGCCTTCAAGTTCGGACTCTTGGTCCGCATGCTGACGCTCCAAGGACTCATATTTATTCAAAGCGTCTTGGAGCTCCTGCTGGACCTCCCCAACCATGGCCTCAAGCTTCTCCCAGATGGCTTATTCCTTCGCTGCCCTCTCCTCAGCCTCGGCCAACACTTTCTTGAGGGTTTCAACCTCAGTCACCGCTCCTACAAACATCACGTCACTACAATCAATATACATCATTTATTCTTTCCGAATATATAGCAAGTCTCCACATACCTTGCTTGTCCTCCAGCTGCCTTTTCACAAGGCCGAGCTCTTCTTCCGCCCACTCCAGACTCTGCTTTAGTCTGGAGACCTCAGCGGCATGAGAAGTGGTGGCCAACAGTGACGCCTGTGTTCATAAGACATATTTAGTTAGTTTCCTGCGAAAATTACTTGATCCTCTGTCCGGCTTTTCTTTCCGAACACCGGACAGTGTCTCAGGGGCTACACTATCTATACTATGACCTTCCCTTTCGCATTGCTTACCTCAAAGCCTGTCAGCAGGCTGGTGCAGGCTTCAGTCATTCCACTCTTGACGGACTGAACCCTCTCAACCACTGTACCCATAAGGATACGGTGTTCCTCCACAATGGAAGCGCTTCGCAGCGCTTCCAGCAGATTATCCGGTGCCTCTGGCTGGACATAGGTCACCGGCAGAATAGGCACACCTCCTTCTTTCGAAGGAGGCTGCTTGCCAGATTCCGGAGCCATATAGGTCTCTGAAACCGTATTTGGCTGGGGTCCGAACTGGACGCGGCCCCCATCGCCAGTCTCCATGGGGGTTCTCTCTCCCAGGTTCCGGCGGTCGAAGGGTCACCCTCTGGCGCCACCCGGACAGCCTCCTGAACCTCCCCCTGGCCTGGGAAGGTCCTTTGGGACAACACCTCATCGTCGCCCTTGGCTGCGGGAGATTGAGCGGCTGGCGGTGACTCGCTGGCCATCGCCTTTGAATCCAGCGAACCTCCTGATGAGGATCCCAGGGAGCTATTGTGGGCCGGACTACAAGCGCATGATTTAACGCATTAAAACTATGAACCGAAGAGGCCAAATATAGGAATATGTCAGAGTCTTTTAAGTACTCACGATACGGCTAGGGGCTTGTTTCGGCGGCGCGGCTCTGGGCTGTTGTCGATGTCCCACGCGGAGTTATCCGCGAGGGAGCTCTTCCCCCTCTTGGACGCCTCTGCCTCCAGATTTGTGGAGGCCGCCCTCTTCTTCTTCCCCCCCTCAGGGGGATAGCTGCTTTCCTCCTCGTCCTCATCATCGTCTTTGGCGGCGGCGGAGGGAGTCTTGTTGTCTTTAAACATCCTGTCCGAAGCTCCTTTGCGACGGAGGCCACTCCGGGTCCCCCTGGCCTTCTTCTCCGGCGCCTGGTAAGGCGTCGGAACCAGCATCTTTGTCAGAATACGGATGGTTGGTTCCTCGGGCAGCGGAGCCGGACACTTAATCCGCTCCGCTTTCTCTGTCCATACCTGAAAAAATAACTAGTGGAGTTTAGGTATCTTCCTTGAATAAGCAAGTAGAGGATACATCTTGAAACGCGAAAGACTTACTGCACTAGCAGGATGGGCCAGATCGTGCCCACGGTCCTCATCTGTCTCTGGTGGTGTCTCGTTGCCCTTGAAGAGCAACTTCCAGATATCTTCATGCGTGGTTCCGAAGAGCCTCTCCAAGGTCTGGTGCTTCTCCGGATCAAATTCCCACAAAGGGCAAGTACGGCTCTGACATGGAAGGATCCGACGAGCTAACATCACATAGATCACGTTGACGAGCTTGATGTTTTTGTCCACCATGCTTTGGATGCGCGTTTGTAGCACGATCAGCTCATCCGACAAGGACCAATTCGGGCCCTTCTCTATCTAGGAGGTGAGCCACATTGGAGCTCCAGACTTGAATTCGGGAGCCGTGGCCCAGGTGGTATCACGGGGCTCTGTGATATAGAACCACAGTTTCTGCCACTCTTTGACGGTCTCCACGAAAGTACCCTTGGGCCATGTGACGTTGGGCAGTTTGCTCACCATGGCGCCTATGCACTCCGCGTGTTGGCCATCCACCACCTTCGGCTTCACGTTGAAGATCTTGAGCCACAGTCCGAAGTGGGGTGAAATGCGGAGGAAAGCCTCACACACGACAATGAATGCCGAGATGTTGAGGAAAGAGTTTGGAGCTAGATCATGGAAATCTAGCCCGTAATAAAACATGAATCCGCGGACGAAAGGGTGGAGAGGAAACCCTAACCCACAGACGAAATGGGGGATAAACACCACCCTGTCATTGGGCTTCGGGGTGGGGACAATTTGTCCCTTGGCCGGAAGCCGATGGGCGATTTCCTTCGCCAGATACCCGGCCTCCTGAAGCTTGGTGATGTCCTTCTCCTTGACGGAGGAGGCCATCCATTTTCCTTGCGCTCCAGATCCGGACATGGTCGAGTGCTTCCTTGAGGCAGAAAAGATGAGGACTCGAGCGCTGGAGCTTGGGAATGGGAGGGCAAAGAGAAGGAGAAGGTGTGGGTGAAAGAAGGGAATCCTTATCTCCTTATAAAGGCAGTGAATATCAAGCGCCTCCCCACTCGCCTTGAAACTCGCCTATTCCCAAGTGCCGTGCGAACGACGCAGTTGGATTACCCACGCCCGTATTGATGAGGATCACGCAATAAGGGGACACGATCTCTGCTTTGAGAAGACGTGCCAATGAGACTGCGTCTCGAAGCAGCATGCCAAACAACGGTTCAAAATAATGACCGGGTGGTGACATGGTGTCACATTACCAATAGTTGTCAGCGGATTGGGCTCAAGATATATTATACTCTCTGCGGTTGTATGTGGAATTTGTTTTGCATAGCCGGACACGTTCATTGCGTCCGAAGACTGTGTTGGAATATTCGAAGGAGGAACCCGCCTTGCAATGCCGAAGCCAGTTCGCGCGCAGGACACCTCGTCATTGAATCCTGGTTTAGGGGCTACTGAGGGAGTCCTAGATTAGGGGGTCCTCGGGCGTCCGGAGTATGGTACATGGGCCAGACTGATGGGCTATAAAGATATCGGATCAAAGATTATCTCCCGTGTCCGGACGAGACTCTCCTTGGCGTCCCAATATGAAGATTCCTTTCTCTGTAACCGACTTTGTACAACCCTAGTCCCCCCGGTGTCTATATAAACCGGAGGGCTTAGTCCATAGAGACAAGGAATCATACTCATAATCAGATAGGCTAGAATTATAGGGTTTTAGCCATTACGATCTCATGGTAGATCAACTCTTGTAACCCCCATACTCATCAATATTAATCTAGCAGGACATAGGGTTTTACCTCCATCGAGAGGGCCCGAACCTGGATAAACATTGTGTCCCCTATCTCCTGTTACCATCAACCTTAGATGCATAGTTCGGGACCCCCTACCCGAGATCCGCCGGTTTTGACACTGACATTAGGGCCCACTTAAAAGAAACACCGTTGAAAATGATTGTTGGAGAGAGATATGACACACCGGAACAACTGAAAGACTTGAATGAGGCGACAACCTTGAAATGATTGAATGCAAACACGGATCTTCTGAGATGTCTTGAGCACTTCAGAATGATAAACTGGCAAGAGGCGAATGAACAAGGGGAAACACTTGAGTCGAGGAAAGGAATATGATCAACAATGAAAAACTTGAATTGAATCCACCGGAAAGAAAATGAGACGAACCATGACGAAGTTGACGAGAATTCACAGGTTGAGACAATTGAGGAAAAACTGAAGAGGCTCTGCACGGATGAAATTGATGCTCGAACAGAGGCTCAGACTCCAAGAATAAAAGGGGTGGGAGGGCGGGAAAAACAAAGGCAATTTGGAACCGGGAATTGACGAATAACTTGGAGAGAAAAACACCGATTGAATTAATTGAGGAAAGAATGGAAAGGCTTCACACGAGTAGGATGGATAATCGAGTACAGACTCCGACTTCAAGAAGAAAAAGGGTGGGCGGGTGGGAAAAAGAAAACAACATCGTTGAAAAAGAACTGAGGATTGATCTCGCGAAAGACGATGTGGGTCGAATGACACAAGGAGAAGTGCGCTGGTTGAAAAGAGCTGACATCGCAACGAATGAAAACTAACTGTGTGATCCTATTTTTTTAAGGGGACGAGTAGTAATTCAAAACACCTACGTCAAGATTTCTCACCAGAGCGACGAAGGGGCTGAGGAGTAAAACGAATTCCTACTCTCGGATATAACTAGACTCCAAAAAAGTTTTCTTCTAGACTCGACAACGGCCAAACTATACGATCAAACAAGGGGGGCTCCTATGGTCGGTCGAGGCTCTGACACCAACTTGTCACGCCCAATATGCAACTCTATCCTAAAGGAACTCGAAGGTCCCACCAAGGATAGAACCGCATATTGACACGCTTTTGCAAGGTGGATATCATTACATCATACCATTACATAATAGCTGGGGATACATATAAGGCATACAAATGCCACATGAATACATCAACATCATACATGAGAACAACATCCGACTACGGATTAATCACAAACAGAAACTCAAACGACATCCACCCTGCTAGCCCAGGCCGCCGACCAGGAACCTATCCCAAGATCGACGAAGGAGAAGAACTCCAAAACAAGTAAACATTGCTCTCATGTCATGATCATCACATTACCTGTACCTGCAACTGTTGTTGTAGTAACCTGTGAGCCACGAGGACTCAGCAATCCCATTACCATGGGTATCAAGACTAGCAAAGCTTAATGGGTATGGAAAGGATAAGTGGTGAGGTTGCAGCAGCGAATAAGCATATGGTGGCTAACTTATGAGTACAAGAGTAAGATGAGAAACTATGCAAATGGTCGCCAACTAGTAATGATCAATAAGTGATCCTGAACTACTTACGTTCAAACATAACCCAACTGTGTTCTCCTCTCGAACTTCCCCGAAAAGAGACAACCATGGTTACGCACGCGGTTGGTGTATTTTATATGAGTTTACTTCAAGTCCTCTACAACCGGATATTAACAAATTCCCATCTGCCACATAACCGCGGGCACGGCTCTCAAAAGCTTAAACCTTGCAGGGGTGTCCCAACTTAGCCCATGACAAGCTCACGATCCATGGAGACAATCCTCCATCACGGGACCCTCTGATCAGACTCGGAATCCCGGTGCACAAGACATTTTGACAATGGTAAAACAAGTCTAGCAAGACCTCCTGATGTGCCGACACCCTGATAGTAGCCGCATGTATCTTGTCTTAGGCCACGACGGATGAGCTAAGTGTATAGGTACCAAAATGCCCCAAGTTGCCAAGAGGTGGTCCCGCACGGTGCTCTAGTTTGGGACCAACACCATCAGCACTGCCCCCCTGCTATGTAGAAAGAATCCTCGGGTTCATGACGCCCTATGCCAATTAATTATTTAGTTCAAGTATTATTATGGCAAATGTTAAAACCAATGTTGGTCCTTGTTGGAAGAGTTTTATTCAAAGAGAAATGTCAAGAGGGGCCCATAAACCCTCACCGTGTTAGGGACGCAAAATCAAGGAACATAACACCGGTATGATGGAAACTAGGGCGGCAAGAGTGGAACAAAACACCAGGCATAAGGCCGAGCCTTCCACCCTTTACCAAGTATATAGATGCATTAATTAAAAAAGAGATATTGTGATACCCCATGATATCCATGTCCCAACATGGTACAACCTGCAACTGCACCTGCAACTAGCAACGCTATAAGAGGGGCTGAGCAAAGCGGTAACATAGCCAACAACGGTTTGCTAGGAAGGGTAAAAATGCTGGAGGCTATCATGGCAATTTGGGAGGCTTGAGAAACAAGTGGTAGGTAGCACGACATAGCGATAGCATCGAGACAACTAGCATAGCAAAGATAATAGTGAGATCCAAGGTGGCGGTCATCTTGACTGAAATCCCGCTAGGAAGAAGAACGAGTCCATGAAGAAGACGAAGCCACATAGTCGAACGAATCCTCACAATCGCAACAAAACAGGAACTATCGAGAACGAGCACAACCGGAAAGAAGCAAACAACATGGTAAACACACACCACATAAACATGACATGATGCTCAACCAAGTATGATGCATGACAAGTCTAAATGATGCCTAGTATCCATTATGTTCTGAGATTGATGTTGCTATGACTTTGCTATGCTTAATGCTTGTCACTAGGGCCCGAGTGCCATGATTTCAGATATGAACCTATTATGTTTTCATGAATATATGTGAGTTCTTGATCCTATCTTGCAAGTCAGTAGTCACCTACTATGTGTTATGATCCGGTAACCCCGAAGTGACAATAATCGGGACCACTCCCGGTGATGACCGTAGTTTGAGGAGTTCATGTATTCACTAAGTGTTAATGCTTTGGTCCGGTACTCTATTAAAAGGAGGCCCTAATATTCCTTAGTTTCCAATAGGACCCTGCTACCACGGGAGGGTAGGACAAAAGATGTCATGCAAGTTCTTTTCCATAAGCATGTATGACTATATTCAGAATACATGCCTACATTACATTGATGAACTGGAGCTAGTTCTGTGTCACCCTGTGTTATAACTATTGCATGAGGAATCGCATCCGACATAATTATCCATCACTGATCCATTTCCTATGAGCTTTTCACATATTGATCTTTGCTTAGTTACTTTTCCATTGCCACTGTTACAATCACTACAAAAACTGCTACTATTACTTTTGCCACCGTTACCGCTACTTCCATATTACTTTGCTACTAAAAAATTTGCTGCAGATATTAAGTCTTTCAGGTGCGGTTGAATTGACAACTTAACTGTTAATACTTGAGAATATTCTTTGGCTCCCCTTGTGTCGAATCAATAAATTTGGGTTGAACACTCTAACCTCAAAAACTATTGCGATCCCCTATACTTGTGGGTTATCAAGACTATTTTCTGGCGCCATTGCCGGGGAGCATAGCTCTATTCTTTGAGTCACTTGGGATTTATATCTGTTGATCACTATGAGGAACTTGAAAGATGAAAGAACCAAGATTTTTCCCTCAACTACGAGGGGAGGTAAGGAGCTGCCATCTAGCTCTGCACTTGATTCATCTTCTGTTTTGAGAAAACTTGTGACACCTACACCTGCTATTGATTCTGATATGTCGCATGTTATTAATGATGCCACTTCTGCTATGCATGATCCTTATGATGAAACTACTTCTATGCTTAATAATACTGTGCCACTAGGTGGGTTAGAGAGAATGAAATTATTGAAACTGATAATATCGATGAAAGCGATGATGAAGATTCTCCCCTAGATATGAATTGCCTGTTGTGTCTGAGGGTTATGTTATGGATGAACAAACTGCTAGAGAACTTTTAGCTTGCAAAGATAGATATGATCTTAAGAAACTGTTAGCTAAGCTGAAAGAAAAATCTTTGAATGCTAGAATGGAATATGACCCTGCTTTTGCTACTTCACCTATCTGTATTTCCAATAAGGATTATGATTTCTCTATCGATCCTGAGTTAATTATGTTGGTTGAATCTGATACTTTTTATGGCTATGAATCTGAAACTGTTGTGGCACATCTTACTAAATTAAATGATATAGCCACCCCATTCACTCATGAGGAAAAAATTCGTTACTACTATATCCTTAAGCTATTTCCGTTCTCATTAAAGGGTGATGCTAAAACATGGTTTAATTCTCTTGATCCTGGTTGTGTGCGTACTCCCCAGGATATGATTTATTATTTCTCTACTAAATATTTCCTCGCTCATAAGAAACAAGCCGCCTTAAGGGAAATATATAATTTTGTGCAAATTGAAGAAGAGAGTCTCCCACAAGCTTGGGGGAGGCTTCTCCGATTACTTAATGCTTTGCCTGATCATCCTCTCAAGAAAAATGAAATACTTGATATCTTTTATAATGGACTAACCAATGCTTCCAGAGACCACCTGGATAGTTGTGCTGGTTGTGTTTTCAGGAAAAGAACTGTTGATCAAGCTGAATTGCTATTGAATAATATGTTGAGTAATGATAATGATTGGACACTTCCTGAACCAACTTGTCGGTGTCAAAACCGGCGGATCTCGGGTAGGGGGTCCCAAACTGTGCGTCTAAGGCGGATGGTAACAGGAGGCAGGGGACACGATGTTTACCCAGGTTTGGGCCCTCTTGATGGAGGTAATACCCTACGTCCTGCTTGATTGTTCTTGATGATATGAGTATTACAAGAGTTGATCTACCACGAGATCAGAGAGGCTAAACCCTAGAAGCTAGCCTATGGTATGATTATATGTTGTCCTATGGACTAAAACCCTCCGGTTTATATAGACACCGGAGGGGGCTAGGGTTACACAAGGTCGGTTACAAGGGAGGAGATCTACACATCCGTATTGCCTAGCTTGCCTTCCACGCCAAGTAGAGTCCCATCCGGACACGAGACGAAGTCTTCAATCTTGTATCTTCATAGTCCAACAGTCCGGCCAAAGGATATAGTCCGGCTGTCCGGAGACCCCCTAATCCAAGACTCCCTCAGTAGCCCCTGAACCAGGCTTCAATGACGATGAGTCCGGCACGCAGTATTGTCTTCGACATTGCAAGGCGGGTTCTTCTCCAAATCTTGAATATCTGTTAAGTAGTGTCCGGCTCCCATAAATGTTGGACTTGTTGGCTTCTGTGCCCAATAAGGGCCATCTTCCACGCGTTGAGCGAATGCGAGGGGCCAGGGCATTTTTACATTCGCCCCCCTAGCCAGGTAAATAAATTGTCTATTAAAGGACGGGGATTCTTAGATCCAATCCACACCATACTCCCACAGCAAGAATCCATCGGAGCGCGCTCGGAAAAAATCCATTCCAACATGGCCGACCACCACAGCTCCTCCTCTCGCCCCCGTAGCCCTAAGCCAGGTGATTGGGAGAGGTGTTCCGTTCCGCACAGTCGATTAGTAGAGCTGTAGACTCAGGGATTTCTCCCTCCAGCGTATATGGTCCCCGTCCGAGCCGGGCTCGCCACTTATAATGTCGGGGAGCAAGCGGAGAGCTTCCCCAGCCCCTCTAAGGGGGAGTGGGTATGCCTCGTCCCTTACTTACTAAGGGGACTCAGATTTCCATTTCATCCATTCCTCCGCGGGCTCTTGGAGTTCTACGGCCTCCAACTGCATAATTTCACCCCTGCTTCCATACTACACATCGCCGGCTATGTTGCCCTCTGTGAGCTGTTTCTGGGCTGCGAGGCTCATTTCGAGCTGTGGAAGAGGTTATTTTGCCTTATGCCCCACACACAGAAGGGGTCACTTTATCAGGTGGGCGGAGCCGAAATATGGCGCATCGCCGAGACCAGATACTTGTCCGGTACTCCAAAGAAGATAACCGAAGACTAGCCTTCGGAGTGGTTTTATATGGAGGACGTACCCCTTCCAGACCCTGTTCGGCAGGGTCTTCCCAAGTTCAAGAATACTCCTCTGAAGAAACGCTGAAGCTGGCGCCCACGGAGCCCCCAGGAGGAAGACAACGGAGAAGTCCTTTTCCTGATGAACCGGATTAAGGCGCTGGCTCAATCAGGATTGACAATAATCGAGGTTATGTCAATATGCATATTGCGGGGAGTGCAACCACTTCAATATCGAGGGCACCCCCTGTGGTGTTTTAACAGGGAAGATGATGCCACCCGTTGCGGCGTAAGGGACCGGACTCCGCAGCTTCTTTAGCAAAAATTCTGTCCGAGTTATTCCAGGGAGAAGAAGAGGAGTTCGTTTGTATCAAGTCACGGGATGGATTCTCCATGTACAACCCTCCAAGCTGGGTAAGCTATCACTCTTCACTCCCGACCTTCCCGCATTCTTCGTCGTAAATACTTACCTTGCTGTTTCACGGCAGGAACTATGAAAAGCTGTAAGGGAGGTCAAAAGCCCACCTCCACAACCGGAGGACCCTAACCAGGCCCTCGATCCCGGACTTGAAGAGGATCCGGACATATTTGTGGAGCTGATAGACAGGCAATTCTATCAATTGAGTTGCTATGATGCCATGCTGGCCATAACGGCCGACTACCCCGGACTGCTCCCTGTGTCGCACGTAAGAAAAACCAAGATCCCAACTCCAAAAATAGGATTCCCTTTTATGCACTTCACCTACCGTACACATATGGTGTTTTACAGGGAAGGCATTCGGGACGCCGTTCCGAACCCGCAGCAACTCGCCAACAAGGGGCACCGAGGCCGAGTAGGCCTAAAAGGAAGGCGGTCAGGACGGAGATGCCGGCGCAGAGGTATAACACAAAACCTTGCTCCGTGGTTGTTGTCTTTCTCAAAATATAATGGCGTCCATGTTTCTTAATAGAAAAAACACTCATTAGACTATATCCGGAGAGGCTGCCGATCACGCCTCCACCAGTCGGGCTCCAGGGCCGGACATAGAGGCGGAAGCCAACACGGGGCGAACGCCAGATGCTCCTCCTACAGAGGATGCGGATGGACTATCCGCTACAAACTCAGAAGTGGAGAGCGCCATGAATCACAGGCGTCGCCGGGCCGTACTCCATGACGCTTGTTTCTCCCTAGAGGCATTTGATGCCTTCAATTCTGGAGACGCGTACATCCGTGCTGCTCAAAATGGTCTAGCCAGAGCCACGGACTAGTATGTAAGGGATATACGGGTAAGCAAATCTGACGATTATATGTATCAGTAGCCCCTGAGACTTGAAGAAGTTGACGCAACTGATTTAAGGATCATTTTTTGTGCAGGTTCTTATAGTGAAGAATTTCCAATTGTCTCAAGAGCTAGACGAGTGCAAGGCCCAGCTAGGGGCTGCTGTTGCCACGTTGAAGGAGTCCGAGAAGGGTCCCCCGGGTAACACTTGTATCTATTGCAAAGAATGCGGGTACCAGGTAGTATGCGACATGTATGCCAACCTAATAATAGATGTTGCAGGTGGCCCCGGAGTGAATCCGGAGGCTGTGGAAGCGGATGCGGCGCGTGATGATCGACAGCGAAATGCTGGCGAGCGCGTGCTGACGTGAGTCAGGCAGGAGAAAAATGATCTCCAAGACGCCAATATCTGGCTGTGCGTGGAACTGATAGATGTTCGAGCCCAGCTTGCGGACTCCGTGAAGGAGAATAAATGGCTTCGGGGCGACATTTTTATTAAGTGCTTGAACGAAATTTTTAAAAGAGTTCGGCGAAGAAGCCGGCTAACAATGTTATGTCTGCAGCTATACTAACAGGTTGTCCCGCGAAAGAGATGCCCGGGTTTTCAGGTGATCTTCTACCAGAGCTCTCACAACTGCACGAGCAAGTTTGGCAGGTGATGCAGGGTATTGCCCAAGCCTTGTGGCCATCTGCGTCCCCGCCCGTAGGCATTAGTGAGCTTATAGAGAAGCTCAAGGGAGCGCAACGGTGCTTCCGATTAGGGAAGATATCATCCTGCCGATAGGGTGCAAGGGAAGCCTGGGCTATGGTGAAGACACGATATACCAAAGCGGACCCAAACCACATGGCCGAGGTTGGACCTGTGGGGCCTGATGGGAAAGAGATCCCTGTCAGTTTAGTGTATGATCAAGTAGAATTAGCCGGAAAGTATTCCCAATAGGATTGTAGGCTAGACAGCCTATTGGATGGCATAGAAGAAGAATTCAATCAGTCATAGTGACAGTGTACTTCAAATGACATATGTAATGTCCCTAGCTGGATTGTAAATCATTTGTCATGGCGGACCTTTTCGCTTCGACCTCTGGACCCGATAGTCCAGAGTGTATCCGAATACCCTCTCGGTTATATAAGAACCGGGGTATGCATGGAAACCAGGCATAGGGGTCATAAGTGCTTGAACAGACAAGTATCCAACTAGCTATGTTATATTGCATGGATAGTAAGAAACATCTTCCAGGGAGAATAATTCCGTTAAGGGTTCCTTTCGCTGGGTACGCATGACCTAATGTGCATGTCCGAACTGCGAGACGCAGATTAAAAACATCTGGGGGCGTGTAGTAAATTAAATGAAAGTCATATTTTATTCACTGACTGAATATTCCCTTAAGAATGCTAGCTTTCGGCTTCACCCAGTCTGAGGTACACATCCGGCTGACCCGGCAGTAACAATCGCAGAGGTGCTCCCCTTATGCCCTAGCCGAATTAATGGGAACGTTGGGCATAAATACAAGAGCCAGGCAACCCAGCTTGGCCAAAACTTAAGTCATACCGATGCATATAATGGCGAAAAAAGGTACATGCAGAAGAATAACACATGTGCGGGGCATAAAGCCCGAAAAGATAATTAGATTAAGCTTTTGTATAAGAAGCCCCCAGGTATATTGAGCGCAGTTAGCGCGTCAAGATTGTGTAACCAAGACATCAATTTAGCCCTTTAGGGCCTTGAAGAAAAAAAAGAGAAAGGAAGAGAGAAACAGATGTGCAAAAAATTGATGGAGGTAAGGAGACGAACATAGAGTCCGGCGCTAGGCGTAGAATCTTTGGAGTCTGGCTGCATTCCATGGGTTTGGCTCGAGTCGGTTATCCGATGCATCCCGCAGATGGTACGCTCCGCCGGCCAGAACCTGGTCGATGATGAAGGGACCTTCCCATTTGGGCTTGAGCTTGTTCTTTTTCTTCTCCGGCAGGCGTAGAACCAGTTCACCAACGTTATAGGTTTTGGCCCGCACTTCTCTGCTTTGATACCTTCGAGCTTGTTGCTGATAGAATGCGGAACGGGCTTTTGCTACGTCGCGCTCCTCCTCCAAGGCATCCAAACCGTCCTGCCGATCGAGCTCGGCCTCTCTTTCTTTGTACATGCGCACTTGAGGTGAGTCTTGAATTATGTCGCAAGGCAACACCGCCTCAGCGCCGTACACCATAAAAAAGGTGTGTATCCGATAGTGCGATTCGACATGGTCCGCAGCCCCCGTAGTACGGAGTCAAGCTCCTCTACCCAGTGCGTGTTTGATTCCTTTAAGGACCGCACTAATCTGGGTTTAATGCCACTCATGATAAGACCATTCGCTCGTTCGACTTGACCGTTAGTTTACGGATGATAGACAGAAGCATAATCGAGCTTGATGCCCATGTTGCTGCACCAAAGTTTCACTTCGTCGGCTGTAAAATTCGTGCCGTTGTCAGTGATGATGCTGTGGGGGACGCCATAACGGTGTACAACCCCATATATGAAGTCTATCACCGGTCCAGATTCAGCCGTCTTGACAGGTTTGGCTTCTATCCATTTGGTGAATTTATCCACCATGACCAGTAAGTATTTTTTCTTATGGGTTCCCCCTTTAAGGGGTCCAACCATATCAAGCCCCCAGACCGCAAAGGGCCAAGTAATGGGGATTGTTTGGAGAGAGGTAGGCGGCATATGGCTTTGGTTTGCAAATAGCTGGCAACCGACACAATTCTGGACCAGATGCTGTGCATCTGCCCGGGCCGTCGGCCAATAAAAACCTATACCGAAGGCCTTGCTTACAAGGGCCCGGGCTGCGGCGTGATGGCCGCCGAGTCCGGCATGGATTTCTGCCAAAAGCTTCCGCCCTTCTTCTTCGGAGATGCACCTTTGAAGGACTCCGGTAGTGCTTTTCTTATAAAGCTCTCCCTCGTGGACCTTGTAGGCTTTAAGATTGCCGCACTATGCAGCGTGCCTCATTTTGGTCCTCGGGTAGCTCCTGCCTAGTTAGGTAGGCCAGGAATGGTTCTGTCCACAGGGCGATAACGACCATTATTACGTGGGCTGAAGGTGTTATTTCGATGGTCGAGCCTCCGATTGTGTCAGAGTGTTCGATATCTGGGGTTGTGGCCGGATCCGGACTATTGTTTCCGGTGTCCCCTTCCCATACCACGGATGGTTTAAACAGTTTTTCCAGGAAGATGTTTGGTGGGACAGGGTCGCATTTAGTGCCAATACGGGCGAGGATCTCCGCCGCCTAGTTATTTTCCCGAGCCACATGGTGGAATTCAAGCCGCGCAAACCGAGCTGACATTTTGAGGACGGTGTTGCGATATGCCACCATTTTTGGATCCTTGGCATCGAAGTCTCCATTTATTTGGGATATTGCGAGGTTCGAGTCCCCACGCACCTCCAGGCGTTGAATGCCCATGGAGACTGCCATCTAGAGACCGTGTAATAGGGCCTCATATTCGGCTGCGTTATTGGAGTCTGTATATAGTATTTGGAGTATGTATTGCACTATATCTCCGGCGGGGGACGTCAGGACGACGCCAGCCCCTAGACCCGCCAGCATTTTTGAGCCATCGAAGTGCATGATCCAATTGGAGTATGCGCCATACTCTTTAGGGAGTTCAACCTCTGTCCATTCGGCTACGAAATCAGCCAGTACTTGCGACTTAATGGCTCGTCGTGGTTTGCATGTTATGTCGAACGGGAGGAGCTCGATAGCCCATTTGGCAATCCGGCCCGTGGCATCACGATTGTTTATTATGTCATCGAGTGGTACTTCGGAGGCCACCATTATTGAACACTCTTGAAAGTAGTGTCGTAATTTCCGAGATGCCATGAATACCGCGTATGCTATCTTTTGATAATGTGGGTACCGTGATTTGCATGGAGTGAGGACGATGGATACATAATATACCAACTTTTGAAGTGGGAATTTATGTCCGTCCATCTCTCGTTCGACGATGAGCACTACGCTCACAACTTGATGAGTTACCGCTATATATAATAGCATTGGTTCGCCAACAGTTGGCGCGGCCAAGATTGGGTTGGTGGCCAGGATGGCTTTTATTTCTTTCAGTCCGGTCATGGCTACGTCCGTCCACTCGAAGTGTTCGGTGCACCGAAGAAGTCGATAAAGGGGGAGTGCCTTTTATCCTAATCGGGAGATAAAGCGGCTTAAAGCTGCCACACATCCAGTTAATTTCTGGATTTTCTTGAGGTCAGTTGGGATAGCCAACTGCGACAGAGCTCGGATTTTAGCCGGATTTGCTTCAATTCCTCTACTGGAGACGATGAAGCCCAGGAGCTTTCCAGCGGGGACACCGAAAATGCATTTTTCCAGATTGAGCTTAATGTCGTAAGTTCGGAGGTTGGCGAACGTGAGCCTCAAGTCGTCTATTAAGGAGTCGATGTGTCTAGTTTTAATGAACACATCGTCTACATATGGCTCCACGGTCTTGCCGATCTGCTTTTCCAGACATGTCTGGATCATGCGCTGATATGTTGCGCCAACATTTTTGAGCCCAAAGGGCATTGTGTTAAAACATAAAGGGTCGTATGGTGTGATAAATGCCGTTGCGGCTTGATCAGACTCCGCCATCTTAATCTGATGGTAACCGGAGTATGCATCGAGGAAGCACAATGATTCGTGTCCTGCGGTAGCGTCGATGATTTGATCAATGCGAGGGAGTGGGAAGGGATCCTTTGGGCAAGCCTTATTAAGGTCTTTGAAGTCGACGCATAGGCGCCAGGATTTGTCCTTCTTTGGTGCCATCACCAGGTTTGCTAGCCAGTCCGGATGTTTTATTTCTCTAATAAATCCGGCTTCCGTTAACTTGGCTAGCTCCTCTCCCATGGCTTGTCGCTTAGGTTCAGAGAAACGCCGAAGGGTCTGCTTGACCGGCTTGAATCCTTTTAAAATATTAAGGCTATGCTGGGCCAATCTGCATGGGATTCCTGGCATGTCTAAAGGATGCCAGGCGAATATGTCCCAATTCTCGCGCAGAAACTCCCGTAGTGCGGCGTCTACAACAGGGTTTAACTGTGCCCCGATGGATGCTATTTTTCCGGGGTTCGTTGGATGGACCTGGAATTTGACTATTTCATCCGCTGGTTTAAAGGAGGTGGACTTGGATCTTTTGTCTAGTATCACGTCGTCCCTGTCTACCGTGGAGCGCAGCGCGGTTAACTCCTCCGCCACAAGGGCTTCGGATAATGCCTCGATGGCCAGTGCAGCTGTTTTGTTCTCGGCACGGAGTGCTATGTCCGGATCACTAACTAGAGTGATGATTCCATTGGGTCCGAGCATTTTGAGCTTCATGTACCCGTAATGGGGTATGGCTTGGAAGATCGTGAATGCCTCCCACCCTAGAAGGGCGTGGTATCCGCTACTGAACGGGGCCACTTGGAATGTAATTTCTTCGGACCTATAATTCTCCGGAGTGCCGAATACCACATCAAGTGTGATTTTCCTAGCGCAACGTGCCTCCCGACTAGGGATGATTCCTCGGAAGGTCGTACTGCTTTGCTCAATGCAGTTGCTCTCTACTTCTATTTTTTGAAGAGTCTCCTCGTAAATGAGGTTTAATCCACTGTCGCCGTCCATGAGCACTTTAGTGAGCCGAAAGCCGTCTACAATTGGACTAAGGACCAAAGCGGCTGGTGCTCGGGCTGTTCGGAATTTAGGTTCGTCATTGGCATTGAAGGTAATAGCCGTGTCGCTCCAAGGATTTATTGCTGCCACGTGGCAGACTTCGGCAAGGCTGCGGAGTGCTCGCTTACGCCTATTATTTGAGGAGAAGGTTTCAAAGACCGCCAATACTGTATTGTTATCCATGGGAAGGTGCTCTGAGGTATTTTGGATGAGGAGATCCTCACCGCTCTTGGCCACCTGCTGGAGTACCCAACATGCTCTAAGGCTGTGTGTTGATATGGTATCCGTTGTACTGTGGATTTTGCAGGGCCCGTTAAGCCATCCCTCCAATACGGTTCCATGCCCTGTAGTGGGCTTTTGCTTCTTTATAATTGAGTCGGGCGACTTGTGAGAGTACACCCTGTTAGTTCGGACTGAGGGTTTTGTCAGGGCCGGATTATCCCAGAATTGCGTTTGGGTTTTCCAGGCGCTTTCCATCGCATAGTATTTCCATACTATGGCCTCCAAGTCAGCGAAGTGTGCTATGTCACGGAGACTTATGGCGTTGAGGATTCCCTTGTCCGTGCAATTGTTGCAAAAGAATGAAATTGCGTCTTCCTCGCGATAGTCCTTGACCTTGTTCATTACAAGGAGGAATCTGGCCCAATAGTGATGTACTGTCTCTTGGGGCTCTTGCCTAATGTGGGAAAGATCGTTTGTATCTGGGTGGGTGGGTGAATTTAAGTCCAGACCTTGTCCCAATCTATGATCCCGGGGCAGGGAGTTTCCGATCTTGAGAGTTCGGGCTCCGAGGTGTTGCCCCGCGGGCTCGGTATGCGACCTGATTCTGGGTTTAGGGCTAGGGCGGTGTCCTCCCGTGAGCGAGTATCCGACTCGGAGAGCTCGGGAATCCGAACATAGTTCGTCCTCAGGATAGAGGGAGAATCGCCGCATTGCTCCTCCACCACCGCTATATGATGGGTGACCGACGGAGAATTAATCTTCCTTTGGTCGGGTTTAAGCCCGATCCGATCGTAGTCCGTAGTGACTCCCAGAGCGGCGATGCGATCCAAGAGCTCGTTCAAAGAGGAGAGCTCCATCGGGTCCATCTGTTCGGCAAATTCTGAGCCGATGTGGAGGCTATTTTCGATGACCCGAGAAGTCATCGTCGGCGCAGCGGCCGAGCGGGCGGTCATGACAAAGCCGCCTAGTCGGAGAGTTTGGCCTACAGCCAGGGCTCCCCCAGAGGTGATGTTGTCCTTGACAACAAGACGAGCCATCCTCCTTATGATGACGACATAGTGGAACTCTCAATGAAAGCACCAATGTCGGTGTCAAAACCAGCGGATCTCGGGTAGGGGGTCCCAAACTATGCGTCTAAGGTGGATGGTAACAGGAGGCAGGGGACACGATGTTTACCCAGGTTCGGGCCCTCTTGATGGAGGTAATACCCTACGTCCTGCTTGATTGTTCTTGATGATATGAGTATTATAAGAGTTGATCTACCACGAGATCAGAGATGCTAAACCCTAGAAGCTAGCCTATGGTATGATTGTATGTTGTCCTACGGACTAAAACCCTCCGGTTTATATAGACACTGGAGGGGGCTAGGGTTACACAAGGTCGGTTACAAGGGAGGAGATCTACACATCCATATTGCCTAGCTTGCCTTCCACGCCAAGTAGAGTCCCATCCGGACACGAGACGAAGTCTTCAATCTTGTATCTTCATAGTCCAACAGTCCGGCCAAAGGATATAGTCCGGCTGTCCGGAGACCCCCTAATCTAGGACTCCCTCACAACTCCTAAACCAACTACGAAGAAAAGGGGTATTCTATTTCTCAGTCCTGAAGATATGCAAGAGGCAAAGAAATCTATGAGAGAAAAGGGTATTAAAGCTGAAGATGTTAAGAATTTACCACCTATTGAAGAAATACATGGTCTTGATAACCCGACACAGGTAGTAAAGAGAAAGAAAATGATGAAAAGATTGTTGAGGGGCTCTTCGAGCCGAAGCTCGAAGGATAAGCAAAGTGAAGAGAATAAGAAGCCCAAATATAATCTCCCTCGCACTGTGGAGGTTCGGCCGTGCGAATGGCCTTGTGATGAGTTCTTGAGAGCAGCCGAGATTTATGAGGACTTTTATTATTTGGCTGAGAATGCAGGCCTCATCGACTTCCTGCACGACCAGCGTGAACATTATCTCCTCCTCACTAATATTTTCGTGCAAATTTTTTACTTTCATGCTAAGAAATCACCACCTTCAGTGGAATTTTACTTATATGATGAGGTTAAGGAGATGTCACTATATGATTTTGTAGGGTCTGTAAGATACCCTTTGCGGGCAACATAGAGGAACCACATCGTAATGATGTGGAGGGGTTTATCGATACAATTGCTGTAGGGGAAACGAGGAAAGTTTCCGATGCAAGAATTACTAGCATACATTTTCCTGTTCTACGTTACTTTGCAATATTTGCTAGTAGATGCTTAATTGGTCGTGGGAACAGTGGAAATCTTAGTGCCCATGATATTGTTATTTTGCGCCATGCTTTGTTTTGTGATACAACTTTCAGTTTAGGCGCCATTGTTGCTAAACGATTAAATCTGAACCGTACAAAGGGCCCCATCTTCGGAGGCATCTTTGCTTCGCGCCTTGCTGCACACTTTGGGATACCTATTAGGCATTATGAGAAAGAGGAAAAGTTGCTGCCCCCTATTTTTCTAGATTATAAGAGTATGGTAGCACATGATTTTACTGTTAAAGATAAGAAGAAGATGCTTAAGTATAAATTGATATTTGATAAAAATTACTGTGAGATTATTACCTTGACTGCACCCTCTCTTTTTAACATACTTTCAGGCACGTACCTCATCCTACCTGAAGCCATTTATGCATACTGGAGCCTGACACAAGTTCCAGAGCCTGAGCCGGAGCCACCACTTGACCCTTATCGACAGTTTGTTTATCAGTGGGATCCGGAGGAGATCGCCAACCCGTGGCACCTAGAGGACACTCCTCCGTACGCCGGAGAGGGTAGCTTTGAGCCGTGGCCATAGACCAACTTAGGCCAAAAGCCTAAGCTTGGGGGAGTATGTATTCCTCACCGACCTTACATTCATGTTCACACACTCATTCCAGTTGTCGGTGCTCATACTTTTTCATTGTACTATCCATGCTAGTTTATTTTCTTTTTCTAAGTCTTCTTCTTGTGTGTTTGAAAAACCTTAAGAAAAACCAAAAAAAAATTGTTGTACTATCCATGCTTGTAGTAGTAATTAAAAGAAAACTCAAAAAGATTTCTAGTTCTTCTTTTGCTTGTTGGGAGCTTTCCCGTGTAAATAGTTTTGTTTCTCTTCTTTTCTTTGGGGGTTGAGAGGAGAAGACCATGATGAAAATGTTGAGTGGCTCTCATATGCATTATTGTTGATCTAACAAAGAGCCCATATTACCTTGTCTTCCCCCTTGTATTGAATGCTTGCAGATTCCAACTTAGTCCAATGCACATGCACTTATTATTATCCACATCGTTCGGCCGTGCAAGTGAAAGGCAATGACGATATATGATGGACTGATTGAGATAAGAGAAGCTGGTATGAACTCAACCTATCTTGTTTTTGTAAATATGATTAGTTCATTGTTCCTGATTCAGCCTATTATGAATGAAACATGTTTGCAATGACAAGTAGAGATTATAGTTGCTCATGCCATGCTTAATTAGCTAGGAGTTTATAATGGTTTACCTTGCGTGCCAACATGCTATTAAAATGGTTGTGATGTGGTATGATAGGATGGCATCCTCCTTTGAACGATTTGAGTGGCTTGACTTGACACAAGTTCACGCATGTAGTTGAAACAAAATCAACATAGCCTCCACGATATTTATGTTCATGGTGAATTATATCTTACTCATGCTTGCACTCTGTGTTGATTAATTATAATGCATGTTCATGACTGTTGTCGCTCTCTAGCTGGTCGCTTCCCAGTCTCTTTCTAGCCTTCACTTGTACTAAGCGGGAATACTGCTTGTGCATCCACTTCCGTAAACCCCAAAAGTTATTCCATATGAGTCCACCATACCTTCCTATATGCGGTATCTACTTGTCGTTCCAAGTAAATTTGTATGTGCCAAACTCTAAACCTTCAAATGAAATTCTGCTTTGTATGCTCGAATAGCTCATGTATCAACTAGGGCTATCTATATCTTCCATGCTAGGTGGGTTATTCTCACGAGGAGTGGACTCCGCTCCTCATTCACGAGAAAATGGCTGGTAACCGGGATGCCCAGTCCCATGCTTAAATTAAAATAATTGCAAACAAAACTCCCCCAGGATTGTTGTTAGTTGGAGGTACCTGTTGTTTCCGACAAGCCATGGATTGATGTTTGTTGGTTGTGATAAGCCTGGCTTATTAGGGATGGTAGACTACTCATATGAATAAGGAATTCCTTCTTTTCCGGGAGCCCATTCGGAAAGAACTCCAAAGTTAAGCGTGCTCAGCTTGGAGTAGTTTCAGGATGGGTGACCGACCGGGAAGTTGCTCCTGGGTGCGCATGAGTGAGGAAAAAGTGCGCAGAAAAGACTAGTATTGATCTATGGGGCCAGTCTAGATCCCGCCAGGAGTAACGACCACCGGCGGGTGTGTCCGGGGCGTTACAAGTTGGTATCAGAGCCGACCCTCGCAGTTACATGGATGTTTGCGGACAGGTGCGTGGTCATGTTGTACATGACGTTTGTGATCCATCGTGGCACACGGCATGGCACATGTGCCGGACTGGAAGCACAAACATTTGTGCCAAGAGGGAACGTTCTTGTGGCCCGACGAGGACGTCGGTTCCTCTGAGTGGGGGTGTATGTGATAAGCCTGGCTTATTAGGGATGGTAGACTACTCATATCAATAAGGAATTCCTTCTTTTCCGGGAGCCCATTCGAAAAGAACTCCAAAGTTAAGCATGCTCAGCTTGGAGTAGTTTCAGGATGGGTGACCGACCGGAAAGTTGCTCTCGGGTGCGCACGAGTGAGGACAAAGTGCGCAGAAAAGACTAGTATTGATCTATGGGGCCAGTTTAGATCCCGCCAGGAGTAACGACCACCGGCGGGTGTGTCCGGGGCGTTACATTGGTGGTGGGGGAGTATAAACTTTACCATTCTGTTTGGGAACCACCTATAATGTTTGTAGCATGGAAGATATCGAGATCTCTCGGTTGTTATGTTGACAATGAAAGTATGCCACTCAAAATATTATTTATCTCTATTTCAAAAATCGAGCTCTGGCACCTCTACAAATCCCTACTTCCCTCCGCGAAGGGCCTACCTATTTACTTTTATGTTGAGTCATCATCCTCTTATTAAAAAGCACTAGTTGGAGAGCACCGCTGTCATGTGCATGCATTACTATTAGTTTACATTGAGTATGACTGTGACTGAATCTCTTTTACCATGAATTACAATGTTTAGTCAGTGCTTGAGCTTCAGAGGTGCTCTGCATTTATGTTTTATGGTCTCAGAAAGGGCTAGCGAGATACCATCTTGTTATATCATATTATGATTATTTTGAGAAAGTGTTGTCATCCGAGATTTACTATTATTGCTTGCTAGTTGATTATGCCATTGATATGAGTAAACATGAGACCTAAATGTTATTGTGAATATGGTTAGTTCATAATCTTTGCTGAAAACTTGAATGATGGCTTTACATATTTACAACAACAAGATCAAACAGAGTGTGTAAAAGTTTTTCTTTATCACTTTCAGTTTGTCAACTGAATTGCTTGAGGACAAGCAAAGGTTTAAGCTTGGGGGAGTTGATACGTCTCCATCGTATCTACTTTTCCAAACACTTTTGACCTTGTTTTGGACTCTAACTTGCATGATTTGAATGGAACTAACCCAGACTGACGCTGTTTTCAGCAGAATTGCCATTGTGTTATTTTTATGCAGAAATAAAAGTTCTCGGAATGACCTAGAACTTCATAGAGAATATTTTTGGAATTTGTAAAAAAATACTGCCGAAAGAATCAACACCAGGGGCCCCACACCCTGTCCACAAGGGTGGGGGCACGCCCCCTATCTCGTGCCCCCCTGAGGCTCCACCGACCTCAACTCCAACTCTATATATTCACGTTCAGGGAGAAAAATCAGAGAGAAGGATTCATTGCGTTTTACGATACGGAGCCGCCGCCAAGCCCTAATCTCTCGGGAGGGCTGATCTGGGGTCCGTTCGGGGCTCCGGAGAGGGGAATCCATCGCCATTGTCATCATCAACCTTCCTCTATCACCAATTTCATGATGCTCACCGCCGTGCGTGAGTAATTCCATCGTAGGCTTGCTGGACAGTGATGGGTTGGATGAGATTTATCATGTAATCAAGTTAGTTTTGTTAGGGTTTGATCCCCAGTATCCATTATGTTCTGAGATTCATGTTGCTATGACTTTGCTATGCTTAATGCTTGTCACTAGGGCCCGAGTGCCATGATTTCAGATCTGAACCTATTATGTTTTCATGAATATATGTGAGTTCTTGATCCTATCTTGCAAGTCAATAGTCACCTACTATGTGTTATGATCCGGTAACCCCGAAATGACAATAATCGGGAGCACTCCCAGTGATGACCGTAGTTTGAGGAGTTCATGTATTCACTAAGTGTTAATGCTTTGGTCCGGTACTCTATTAAAAGGAGGCCTTAATATCCCTTAGTTTCCAATAGGACCCCGCTGCCACGGGAGGGTAGGACAAAAGATGTCATGCAAGTTCTTTTCCATAAGCACGTATGACTATATTCGGAATACATGCCTACATTACATTGATGAACTGGAGCTAGTTCTGTGTCACCCTATGTTATAACTGTTGCATGAGGAATCACATCCGACATAATTATCCATCACTGATCCATTGCCTACGAGCTTTTCACATATTGATCTTTGCTTAGTTACTTTTCCGTTGCCACTTTTACAATCACTACAAAAACTGCTACTTTTACTTTTGCCACCGTTACCGCTACTTCCATATTACTTTGCTACTAAAAACTTTGTTGTAGATATTAAGTCTTTCAGGTGCGGTTGAATTGACAACTCAACTATTAATACTTGAGAATATTCTTTGGCTCCCCTTGTGTCGAATCAATAAATTTGGGTTGAATACTCTACCCTCAAAAACTATTGCGATCCCCTATACTTGTGGGTTATCAACACCCTACCCTGATCCACCAAAGTCTGAGCATCAACACCACCGCGCATCGGGTCATGCCCACGAGGCTGGTTACGGCGTTGTTCACTGCTTGAAACTGCGGGCGACTCAATATGCCTGCTATAATTCCGGCTTGGACAAGGGGTTGAATGAATCCGTTCACGGCTATAAGAATAAGCCCCCCTGTTGAGCCACAACCGTCTGAAGAAGTTCTCTGGCCCTCCGCATTTCTATCACAGCTGGAGACTCGCCTTCAACTGGAAGAGCCGCCAATCGTGACGCCGCAGCGATCATATTATCCAAAGGGTTAGAATAATGACCCGGTGGTGTCGGCACATGCTGAGGCGTCATATCCAAATGAGGCGGATCCATAGTGCGCAACTAAACCGACGCTCCAATCACGGGCGCCGCAACCGCCCGGTTCACCATGGGCGGGTTACTGGTCCCTGCCCCTAGTGTGTTGAAAAGGTTTCTTGCATGGTACTCCATAGGTAAGCGACTCTGGTGTCTCCTTCTCATGACTTCGTTTGAAGCATTTTGATCCAAGGTGAGCCGGAAAGAATCTGCCTGAATCCGTTGTGCCTAGACATCCAAAGCAGCTTGCTCCGTGGCCATCCTAGCATTCTCAGCCGCCAGTTGTTCCTTGGCTTGAGTTATCTCATCGCATAACTTCGCAACCTCCACCTTATGATGTTCCTGAGTCTCCGGGGTCACTTCTACCCCCATTGAAGTCGCCAAAGCCTCCAATAACTCTGTCAAAACCTGAGTCGGCGGGGTGCAGAGTCGCCAGCACCAGCCGTCACCACAACCTTTGACTGGAGGTCATAGCTGCAGCGGTCGTTGAGGCGAGCGATGGTTGTCTACCGACCATGAAGATCGCAACCCTGTTCGGCGGCTCATAGGGGTCTGAAATTCTATCGCCATCGGAACAACCCCCAAGCTGGCCGTCTTGCACTTGATACATTGAATTGGTCTCGCCTGTGGACGATTCACCATCATAGTAGATGGCCGTCTCACCACCAGACATAGATCCTTCCTCAAATTCAACCCCATGGATGAAACCAACAAAGGCGTGCTTCAAGGCGGGTTGAACCTGGGCGGGTCATGCACGCTGAGCCGTCTCGATGACATCGATGTAGGTGTTCGGCTCAGGGCCCGGTTCGCCAATCTTGCCGATGAAGATGCGGATTCCACCGAAGGGACCCAGTATCCGTACTCAATTGAGCCGGCCTCGGGGCCCCAGCCAACGTTGTTGATGTAGAGCTTGCCGCGATGACTCTTGGTCATCCGACCCACAGCGAATCCCTTGATCCCTGGGAAGTTGCCCTCCAAGAACTCGGAACCACCGAGTCTCAGAAAACAGCAAACATCAAGTGGCACACTTTGCAAGCTTGTGCTAGTCACCACAAGGCACATAAAAATACATGGATTGCACCACTGTAAAGATGGCATGAAGATGCTCCTAAAAGATAAACACACAAAATTCTACGAAAAAGACAAATCAGCAAGTTATGACAGTTTTCAGCAGTTTATAACATTTAGCACTTTTGCAACGATGATTAAGGCATTAATATGAACAGTAACATGCATGCAATCTACACCAGCGTCTAGAGCACTCAGATGTGAACAATTTGATATATCATGCACGCAAAATGGAGAAATATGCATGAAGATACACCAGGTCAAAGATGCACACATGATATTAAAAGATAAAGGACTTAGGCGATTTTCAGGGAAAAAGTAGAGCGAGCGCGGGATGCTATATTGCGCACAGGGCGAGGGATTGGGCTGGCGGGCGCTCACCTAGTGGGCCTTGGCCCAGATCATGGAGGACGAGGCGGGCCGGTGTGGAGGCTGGGCCTGGGGCAGGCGCCGGCCCACCCACGTCGATCGAGCGGAGGGGGCGGATCGAGCGTCCTCCTCATGCTGCTGCAAGAGCAGGAGGCCATGGCGGCGGCGGGCTTGGTGGAGAGGGTCGCCGGTGACAAAGCAGGCCGAGGGACGGGCAGATCCGTGCGGGACTGGATGGATCCGGCCGGTCGGCACCGGATCCGGCAGTGGTTGGCGGGGTTGGTGTGGCGGCGCAGGAGCTCAGGACAAGGCGAGGCACGGCGGGGTAGTTTGGGGAGGCGCTGGCGCAAACGACGATGGGGTCTGGGACGGCGGCGCGGCGCAATCCGGCAAGGGGCGGTGACCAACGGGCGGCAAGGTCCAACGAGAGCTCGGGCGAGCGGTGCAGGCGGCTCGGGCCGGGAGGGCCGGCAATGGGCCCTAGCAGGCCCGTGCGGTGAGGCGCGACGACGGGGTGACATGGCGAGCACTGATTGGCTGGAGGGCGGTGGTGGACATGTCCGGCGGCGGGGGCGGACGTGTCCGGCGCGCGAAGGAAGGGGAAGGCTAGGGTTTGCCCAAAAATTTCGGAGGGGGAGGTGTTTATATAGATTCTGGGAGCTAGGAGAGGGGTATAGAGGTGCGGTTTTCGCCCACACGATCGTGATTCAACGACGGAGAGCATGGAGGAGGTTTAGATGGGCTAGTGGGCTGTTGTGAAGGGGTGTTGGGCTGCAAAGGGAAAGGGGTCCGGCGGTTAATGCGATTAACCGTTGGGGCATCAAACAACCTCCAAATGGAACGAAATTTGACAGGCGGCCTACCGGTGATATACCAAGACTACTCGACAAATGTCGGCCCATTCCGAGAATGCATTTTCTCCCGCTCATGAAACAAGGACTGAGAGGTGCAACGGGTGCGTGTGAGAGTGTCGGATGCCGAAACGGACAACAGAGAGAATGACCGGATGGAAGTTTTGAAAAACATGAGGATGCAATGCACATGATGACATGTTGAGATGCAGCATGCAAGCGAATGACATGGCAACGACAGCGAATAACTGGAAGACACCTGGTGCATCGGACTCGGGGCGTTACACACCATGACCCGCCGTGTTATGCTGCTGTCCCTTCACACTGCCTCTCTTCTTTCCCTTACCCGCCTTTTCTTCATCAGAGTCGGGGTCCTTGGTACTATCAGAATCGGCTTATTTGATGAGAGCCGCCATGAGCTCCCCCATGTCATTGCAGTGGCGCTTAAGCTGCCCTAGTTTCTTCTTAAGGGGGAGAAAACGACAGTTCTTCTCCAACATCAGGACTGCAGAACTGGCATTGATACTATCTGATGAGTGTATAATAGCTGAGATCCGGTGTACCCAATTGGTTGTTGAGTCACCCTCACCTTGGACACAAGAATCCAAATCCAAGATCGACAGGGGCTGCTTGCATGTATTTTTAAAATTTTGGATGGAACATGCTTTCAACTCTGCCCATGACCTTATGGAGTTAGCGGGCAACCCTTTCAACCAAGTATGAGCCAGACCATCCAACATCATGGTGAAGTACTCAGCACATGTAGCATCACTAACATCCAACATCTCCATGGCCATCTCATAACTCTCAATCCAAGCTTCAGGGGGCTGATCTGCTGTGTAATTAGGTACCTTACGAGGACCCTTGAAATCCTTAGGCAAACGCTCGTTACACAGAGCCGGCGCTAAACACGGCACACCCAAGGTTCTGGAGGTCACCTTGCCTCCACAGATGTTGATGGATAAACCAAAGGTTGCTGTTGAGCTGTTAGCTGAGCCGCCAGCTCCACCTCCCGACGCGCCCTGCCCTGATCCACCAACGTCTGAGCATCAACACCACCGCACGCCGGGTCATGCCCACGAGGCTGGTTACGGCGTTGTTCACTACTTGAAACTGCGGGCGACTCAATATGCCTGCTATAACTCCGACTTGGACTAGGGGTTGAATGAATCTGTTCACGGCTATACGAATAAGCCCCCTGTTGAGCCACGACCGTCTGAAGAAGTTCTCTGGCCCTCTGCATCTCTATCGCAGCTGGAAACTCGCCTTCAACTGGAAGAGCCTCCAATCGTGACGCAGCAGCGATCATATTATCCAAAGGGTTAGAATAATGACCCGGTGGTGTCGGCACATGCTGAGGTGGAGTCATATCCAAATGAGGCGGATCCATAGTGTGCAGCTGAACCGGCGCTCCAGTCACGGGCGCCTCAACTGCCCGGTTCACCATGGGCGGGTTACCGGTCCCTGCCCCTGGTGTGTTGAAAAGGTTTCTTGCACCGTACTCCAGAGGTAAGCGACTTTGGTGTCTCCTTCTCATGACTTCGTTTGAAGCATTTTGATCCAAGGTGATCCGGAAAGAATCTGCCTGAATCCATTGTGCTTGGGCATCCAAAGCAGCTCACTCCGTGGCCATCTTAGAGTTCTCAGTCGCCAGCTGTTCCTTGGCTTGAGTTACACTACTACAGGATGCTGCTAACGCGACACTACGATCAGAGACCCTTCGACGAAACTGTGTGCGATGCCATAACACAAATGGTGGTGTAAAAAACCGTCAAAAAAGGTGGAAATCGTTTGCGATGGCGGAGCCATCAAACACGGTTCGGATTTTAGTTGCATGTGTGATGTAGGGCATACGGTTCATTTCAATTAACTGTTTGTGATGAGGAGGAACAAAATAAACGGGCAGCCAGATGGAGGTGTGTGTGATATACAACATACAGTTCACTCGGATGAACTGTTTGTGATTAGGCAACACAAAAGAAACGGTCAGCCAGATGAAGGTGTGTGCGAGATATGGCATGCGGTTCACTCGGATGAACTGTTTGAGTTGAGACATGAGAACAGAAATGGTTCAACTTAACAAGATGTGTGTGATACGCGGCAAACAGGTCTGTAATGAGAAATGTGTGTGAAGACCAATAATAACACAGACGGTTGCTGATAATAAGACATGTGTGTGTTGTGTGATGGGATTGCATATAGAACACCAACATATATCTATATACGCACTTATAAGGACATGCTTGCATAACCAAATTAAACATCCACTTATATAGGTGGCTACTACAACCATGACATTTGCACACACCAAAGTAAACTATTACATGCATAATTACATAGGTGGATACTACACACATGAAATTTCCACACACCAATAAAGTAAACTATATATTACATGCATGATTAACTAGCATAAACGATCATCTGATCATCATCTACTTCTTGTGACGCTTGCTCTGCTTATGGCTCGATCCGGGCTCGTCGATTTTGGTAACGAGGCACTTCCTCATGTCAATGATCCGCCTATGCATCTACTAGCATGTGTACACGCTCTTGGCCATGAACCTGAGGTGAGGTTCATCTAGTTGTCGCATCCAGGCCCTGTGCCAGGATAGGGGACTTGTTCTTTGGGCACCCTGCTTCATCTTTTCATAGTAGGGGTCGATGATGGCTGAGGCGAGTTCGACCAGGGAGTCCTTCTTCGTGATGCCCCAGACCCTGTAGTGGTCACGAATTTTGACAAGGTTCTTGCAGGCCAAACCCGTAACATGGAGCGTGTTTACATCGTCGGTGGTTTCAACCATGGCGAACTTTTAGTCGGTGCTGTTGACAAACCTATTGAACGGTCGCAAGGCTCTGTGGCCATGCAGTAGTGATAGATGAGGACATGATGGCCCACACACAACTAGGTGACAACAACCTTCTGATCTATGCCGGGATGACCGATGGTGTACTGGAGGTCGATGCCGACCACCTTGTACTTGTCTTGAGCAAGAACTGCTCAACGCTGTTGATGTAGTCGTCCACCACGTCCGGGTCGATGGTGTACACCACCGAGAGATCTGTCTCCCTCACGTGGGTCTCCACTCTATGCTTGCCGAACTCCATTGGAGTGCTGCTGGACATCCCCTCTCTATGTGTCGTCGTGGGTGTGCTTGTTCTGTTGTGGGGCGTGATCGAAAGGTTGAAGAGACTAAGGTTATAATGGTCGCGGGAATTAAAGGGGAAGCCAGACGGCTAGGAATATCGGCAGGCCCTCATGGCAGTTCTAATTTGCAGCGCGTAACTCCATCGTGCCGCATGTAACTGCATTGTGTGGCAATGCGCGCGGCGCAACCGCATGCATATGGGGCCCCCGACGTGATCGTGCGCACGCCAATCGCTGGCAGAGCGCCCGCGGAGGGACGCGAGCAGAGTGCTCCGCGGCAGAGTTTTGGATTTCATCCGAAAAAAACGAAAGTAAGACGAAATTCGCCCATCTCGTTTGGGCCCGGTACTAGTACAAACCGGTCCTGATGAAGCAACGACGAGCAACCATATATATATATATATATATGCATATAGCAGTTCAACGCGCAAGGAAAAGCTGTCCACAAGCCGAGCGCGCCGGCGGACGCGAGCAGAGGCCGACACAGTGATATGTGGCAAATAAGATGAACTGTGCGAGCGATGTCGGAGACATCAAGCACGAATCAGATTAGAGTTGCGTGTGCGATACGTGGCATACAGTTGATCCATCCAAGCTGTTTGTGATGGAATGAGCCGTGTGCGTTGCAGGCAAACGCTTGCTGGTATATAACCTTAAATTTAACCAAAAAGTGCTAATGCATATTACAAAAATTGTATAGCTGGAAACTATGTTCAAATATGACTCCAACGATATAATCTTTGGCGACATGCATTCGTATTTTATTAGTTAAATCCTACTTATAAACCTCCTACTTATAAACCAGGACGGGGGTATAGTAGGTAATTACATTGCAAATGTTTTTTATTAACCATATGTGTACGTGTCCTTTCGTCCTCCTCTCGCACATCTTGTCACCCCGTTGCCGCAGACGGCTTACAACACAAGCTTGCGCAACGCGCTGATACGTCTCCAACGTATCTATAATTTTTGATTGTTCCATGCTATTATATTATATGTTTTGGATGTTAATGGGCTTTATTTTACACTTTTATATTATTTTTGGGACTAACCTATTAACCGGAGGCCCGGCCCAAATTGTTGTTTTTTTGCCTATTTCAGTGTTTCGTAGAAAAGGAATATCAAACGGAGTCCAAACGGAATGAATCCTTCAGGAACGTGATTTTTGGAACAAACGTGATCCATGAGACTTGGAGTGGATGTCAAGCAATCAACGAGGCGGCCACGAGGCAGGGGGTGCGCCCTCCACCCTCGTGGCCCCCTCGTTGCTCCACTGACCTACTTCTTCCTCCTATATATATCCATATACCCCGCAAACATCCAGGAGCACCACGAAACCCTATTTCCACCGCCACAACCTTCCGTACCCAAGATATCCCATCTTGGGGCCTTTTTCGGAGCTCCACCAGAGGGGGCATTGATCACGGAGGGCCTCTACATGAACTCCATGGCCCCTTCGATGATGTGTGAGTAGTTTACCTCAAACCTACGGGTCCATAGCTAGTAACTAGATGGCTTCTTCTCTCTCTTTGGATCTCAATACAAAGTTCTCCTTGATTCTCTTGGAGATCTATTCGATGTAACTCTTTTTGCGGTGTGTTTGGCCTACTAGATTGATCTTTCTCTCAATGGGAGAAGTGCTTAGCTTTGGGTTCAATCTCGCGGTGCTCGATCCCAGTGACAGAAAGGGAAACAACACGTATTGTATTGTTGCCATTGAGGATAAAAAGATGGGGTTTATATCATATTGCATGAGTTTATCCCTCTACATCATGTCATCTTGCTTAAGGCGTTACTCTGTTCTTATGAACTTAATACGCTAGATGCATGCTAGATAGCGGTCGATGTGTGGAGTAATAGTAGTAGATGCAGAATCGTTTTGGTCTACTTGTCTCGGACGTGATGCGTATATACATGATCATGCTTAGATATTCTCATAATTATTGGCTTTTCTATCAATTGCTCGACAGTAATTTGTTCACCCACCGTAATACTTATGCTATCTTAAGAGAAGCCACTAGTGAAACCTATGGCCCCTGGGTCTATTTTCCATCATACAAGTTTCCAATCTATTTTACTTTGCAATCTTTACTTTCAATCTATATTATAAAAATACCAAAAATATTTATCTTATTATTATCATCTCTATCAGATCTCACTCTTGCAAGTGGCCTTGAAGGGATTGACAACCCCTTTATCGCGTTGGTTGCGAGGTTCCTATTTGTTTGTGTAGGTACGAGGTGACTCACGCGTGATCTCCTACTGGATTGATACCTTGGTTCTCAAAAACTGAGGGAAATACTTACGCTGCTTTACTGCACCACCCTTTCCTCTTCAAGGGAAAACCAACGCAGTGCTCAAGAGGTAGCAAGAAGGATTTCTGGCGCCGTTGCCGGGGAGATCTACGCCAAGTCAAGACATACAAGTACCCATCACAACTCTTATCATCCGCATTACATTATTTGCCATTTGCCTCTCGTTTTCCTCTCCCCCACTTCACCCTTTCCGTTTTATTTGCCCTCTTTTCCATTCGCCCTCCTTGTTCGTTCGCCCTTTTTTGCTTGCCTCTTATTGCTTGTTTCCCTTATGGCTTTACCAAAAGGTGTTGATCCTCACCTTAGAAGGTTGGAAGAAATTGAGTACAACGTTAGAAGTTTTATGTCCTTGCAGTTTGAGCATAATAATTTCTTTAGAAATGAGCTTAAAGAACAAAAATATTTTATCGGTTTCATGAATAAAGAGCTCGATGATATGTCTAAGGAATTTTACGGTTTGAAATCTCAGTTTGCTCATCTTAAAAAATTAGTTGCCCAAATTTCTGATAAGCAGGCCACTTTAGTTAATAAGATGTCCGCTAAACCAGAAGAGTTAGATAATAAGGATGAAGATCTAAAAGTGATTGATGTGTCCCCTATTAAATCTTTGTTTTGAAATATGAATCTTGATAATGATGGGACTGGAGATGAGTCAACTTTAGTTAGAAGGCGTCCCAATGATTCAGAGTTTTTATATCTTGATGCAAAAGTTGGTAAAAGTGGGATTGAAGAGGTCAAAACTTTAGATAGCAATGAACCCACTATCTTGGATTTCAAGGAATTTAGTTATGATAATTGCTCTTTGATAGATTGTATTTCCTTGTTGCAATCCGTGCTAAATTCTCCTCATGCTTATAGTCAAAATAAAGCTTTTACTAAACATATCGTTGATGCTTTGATGCAGTCTTATGAAGAAAAACTTGAGTTGGAAGTTTCTATCCCTAGAAAACTTATGATGAATGGGAACCTACTATTAAAATTAAAATTAAAGACCATGAATGCTATGCTTTGTGTGATTTGGGTGCTAGTGTTTCCACGATTCCAAAAACTTTATGTGATTTGCTAGGTTTCCGTGAATTTGATGATTGTTCTCTAAATTTGCACCTTGCGGATTCCACTATCAAGAAACCTATGGGAAAGATTAATGATGTTCTTATTGTTGCAAATAGGAATTGTGTGCCCATAAATTTCATTGTTCTTAATATAGATTGCAATCCGTCATGTCCTATTATTCTTGGTAGAACTTTCCTTAGAACGATTGGTGCAATTATTGATATGAAGGAAGGGAATATTAAATTCCAATTTCCATTAAGGAAAGGCATGGAACACTTCCCTAGAAATAAAGTTAAATTACCATATGGATCTATTATGAGAGCCACTTATGGATTGCCTACCAAAGATGGAAATACCTAGATCTATCCTTGCTTTTATGCCTAGCTAAGGGCGTTAAACGATAGCGCTTGTTGGGAGGCAAACCAATTTTATTTTTATTCCTTGCTTTTTGCTACTGTTTAGTAATAAATAATTTATCTATATTCTGTTTTGGTTGTGTTTTTTGTGTTTAATTAGTGTTTGTGCCAAGTAGAACCGTTGGGAAGACTTGGGGAAAGTCTTTTTGATCTTGCTGTAAAAAACAGAAACTTTAGCGCTCACGAGAATTGCTGCCATTGTTTATTGGAGAGTGCTATTTAGTTAATTATTTTTGCAGATGATTAATAGATAAATTCCTCACGTCCAGAAATTTATTTTAGAATTTTTGGGGTTCCATAAGTGGTCTAAACCTACATATTACTACAGACTGTTCTGTTTTTGACAGATTCTGTTTTTCGTGTGTTGTTTGTTTATTTTGATGAATCTATGGCTAGTAAAAGAGTTTATAAACCATAGAGAAGTTGGAATACAGAAGGTTTAACACCAATATAAATCAAGAATGAGTTCATTCCAGTACCTTGAAGTGGTGGTTTGTTTTCTTTTACTAACGGAGCTCACGAAGATTTTCTTTTAAGTTTTGTGTTGTGAAGTTTTCAAGTTTTGGGTAAAGATTTGATGGATTATGGAACAAGGAGTGGCAAGAGCCTAAGATTGGGGATGCCCATGGCACCCCAAGGTAAAATACAAGGACACCAAAAAGCCTAAGCTTGGGGATGCCCCGAAAGGCATCCCCTCTTTCATCTTCGTCTATCGGTAACTTTACTTGGAGCTATATTTTTATTTGCCACATGATATGTGTTTTGCTTGGAGCGTCTTGTATGATTTGAGTATTTTCTTTTTATTTTACCACAATCATCCTTTCTGTACACACCTTTTGGTAGAGACACACATGAATTGGAATTTATTAGAATACTCTATGTGCTTCACTTATATCTTTTGAGCTATATAGTTTTTGCTCTAGTGCTTCGCTTATATCTTTTAGAGCACGGCGATGGTTTTATTTTATAGAAATAATTGTTCTCTCATGCTTCACTTATATCATTTTGACATTCCTTTAGAACAGCATGATAATCCACTTTGTCTATAAATTTTAAATGCTAAGAGAAGTTGGATGCTTGATAGATGGTTTTGAGATATAAAGGTGGTAATATTAGAAGTGAGCTAGTTGAGTAATTGTGAAATTTATGAATACTTGTGTTGAAGTTGGCAAGTCCCGTAGCATGCACGTATGGTGAACGTTATGTGCCAAATTTTAAGCATGGGGTGTTCTTTGATTGCTTTCCTTATGAGTGGCGGCCGGGGACGAGCGATGGTCTTTTCCTACCAATCTATCCCCCTAGGAGCATGCATGTAGTGCTTGGTTTTGATGAGTTGTAGATTTTTGCAATAAGTATGTGAGTTCTTTATGACTAGTGATGAGTCCATGGATTATACGCACTCTCACCCTTCCGTCATTGCTAGCCTCTTCGGTACCATGCATTGCGCTTTCTCACCTTGAGAGTTGGTGCAAACTTCGCCGGTGCATCCAAACCCCGTGATATGATACGCTCTATCACACATAAGCCTCCTTATATCTTCCTCAAAACAGCCACCATACCTACATATTATGGCATTTCCATAGCCATTCCGAGATATATTGCCATGCAACTTTCCACCGTTCCATTTATTATGACACGCATCATCATTGTCATATTGCTTTGCATGATCATGAAGTTGACATCGTATTTGTGGCAAAGCCACCATTCATAATTTTTTTCATACATGTCACTCTTGATTCATCGCAATCCCGGTACTGCCGAAGGCATTCACATAGAGTCATATTTTCTTCTAAGTATCGAGTTGTAATTCTTGAGTTGTAAGAAAATAAAAGTGTGATGATCATCATTAGAGCATCGTCCCATGTGAGGAAAGGATGATGGAGACTATGATTCCCCCACAAGTCGGGATGAGACTTCAGACGAAAAATAAAAAAGAGAAAGAAAAGAGGCCAAAAAAAAGAAGGCCCAAACAAATAAAAATATATATAAATGATAGAAAAAGAGAGAAGGGACAATGTTACTATCCTTTTTCCACACTTGTGCTTCAAAGTAGCACCATGATCCTCATGATAGAGAGTCTCTTATTTTGTCACTTTCATATACTAGTGGGAATTTTTCATTATAGAACTTGGCTTGTATATTCCAATGATGGGCTTCCTCAAATGCCCTAGGTCTTCGTGAGCAAGTGAGTTGGATGCACACCCACTTTGTTTCATTGATGAGCTTTCATATATTTATAGCTCTAGTGCATCCGTTGCATGGCAATCCCTACTCCTTGCATTGACATCAACCGGTGGGCATCTCCATATCCCATTGATTATCCGCGTCAATGTGTGACTTTCTCCCTTTTTGTCTTCTCACACAACCTCAATCATCATATTCTATTCCACCCATAGTGCTATGTCCATGGCTTGCGCTCATATATCGCGTGGAAGTTGAAAGAGTTTGAAAATGCTAAGTACGGAACAATTGCTTGGCTTGTCATCGGGGTTGTGCATGATGAGAGCATTTTGTGTGACGAAAATGAAGCATGGCCAAACTATATGACTTTGTAGGGATAAGTTTTCTTTGGCTATGGTATTTTGATAAGACATAATTGCTTGATTAGCATACTTGGAGTATTACTATTTTTATGTCAACAATAAACTTTTATATTGAATCTTTCGGATCTGAACATTCATGCCACAATAGAGAAAAATACATTGAAGAATATTCCAAGAAGCATTCCACATCAAAAATTCTATTTTTATCATTTACCTACTCGAGGACGAGCAGGAATTAAGCTTGGGGATGCTGATATGTCTCCAACGTATCTATAATTTTTGATTGTTCCATGCTATTATATTATCAAAAGGATCGAACTAAGAAAAGCGGTAAAGATAAAAGTGATGGTGATACGATACCGGAGCACTCCCCCAAGCTTGGCAGTTGCCAAGGGGAGTTCCAATACCCATGTGATTATGTCTCCTTTGTTGGTGAAGAAGATGGTGGTTTTGTTGATGGCGTAGGCTTGTCGTCCTTCTTCCAAGGCATAGGCTCACCATCATAGAAGGATGATCGAGTCTCCTGAAACCTCAAATCTGCAGCCAAACTCATCCTCTTGAATCTATATTCATACTCATAGTTTTGATTTTGTAGGTCATAGATCTGGGCTTGGAGGTGCTCGATTTTCTCATGAAGCTTGAAGATGGCCTCCCCAATGTCCTTGACGTCCAGCTTGTGGTTATTGGTGAACTCCGTGATCATAATGTGATTGGAATCGAGTCCACGCTACACCATCTCCTGACACTTGAAAACTTCTTGCTCCAATGCCTCGAGCCTTGCCTCCATGCTTCCGGTCTTCCTTGGTCCCTCAACATCGCGGATGTGCAACAACCCCTCATGCATCTCAATGGTTTGAGGGTGTTGCAGCACTTCCGCGATGTAGGGGTTGATCACCTTCTCGAAAAACTGGTCCTTGGGGGCACTTGAAGACGACATGATGACCTGGATCTATTAGAAAAACAGCTCAAAACAAAGACAGGAGATTTTGGCGTGATACGGTGGTCAAAACCTTCGGGAGGTTATATAATGAATTTTTACCGACCAAAATACGTGCCGTGTAAGAAAACGGAGTCCGGAGAGCACACGAGGTGCCCACGAGGTAAGGGGGCGCGCCCAGGGGGGTAGGGCACGCCCTCCACCCTCGTGGAGCCCTCGTGTCCTTCCCGAACTGCTTCTTATTTTTCTATTTTTCTAAATATTCCAAAACAGAAGAAAATTGCCATTAGAACTGTTTTGGAGTCGATTTACTTACCGTACCACATACCTATTCCTTTTCGGAGTCTGAAACGTTCCGAAAAGTGTCCCTTATGTATTCCTCCGGGGTTATGGTTTCAATAACATTGGTTTCAACATTTATAGGATTACCTGAGATATAGTGTTTAATTCTTTAACCGTTCACCACCTTCGGATTTGTGCCTTCGAAATTGTTGATTTTTATGGCACCGGAACGATAGACCTCCTCAATAACGTAAGGACCTTCCCATTTAGAGAGAAGTTTTCCTGCAAAAAATCTTAAACGAGAGTTGTATAGCAATACATAATCACCTACATTAAACTCACGCTTTTGTATCCTTTTGTCATGCCATCTTTTAACTTTTTCTTTAAACAACTTGGCATTCTCATAGGCTTGGGTTCTCCATTCATCAAGTGAGCTAATGTCAAATAACCTCTTCTCACCGGCAAGTTTGAAATCATAATTGAGTTCTTTAATAGCCCAATAAGCCTTATGTTCTAGTTCGAGAGGTAAGTGACATGCTTTTCCATAAACCATTTTATACAGAGACATACCCATAGGATTTGTATATGCAGTTCTATAGGCCCATAATGCATCATCAAGTTTCTTGGACCAATTTTTTCTAGATCTATTAACAGTCTTTTGCAAAATTAATTTGAGTTCTCTATTACTCAATTCTACTTGACCACTAGACTGTGGGTGATAAGGAGATGCAATTCTATGATTACCATCATATTTAGCAAGCATTTTACGGAAAGCACCATGAATAAAATGTGAACCACCATCAGTCATTAAATATCTAGGGACTCCAAACCTCGGAAAAATAACTTCTTTAAGCATCTTAATAGAGGTGTTATGATCAGCACTACTAGTTGGAATAGCTTCTACCCACTTAGTAACGTAATCAACAGCAACAAAAATATGTGTATATCCATTGGAGGCAGGAAAAGGTCCCATATAATCAAAGCCCCAAACATCAAATACAAGTGAATAATTCATAGGCATTTCTTGACATCTACTAATATTACCAATTCTTTGACATTCATCACAAGACAAGACAAACTTACGGGCATCCTTGAAGAGAGTAGGCCAATAAAAAACGGATTGCAATACCTTGTGTGCAGTTCTATCTCCAGCATGGTGTCATCCATAAGCCTCGGAGTGACACTTGCGTAGGATCTGTTCCTGTTCATGCGTAGGTACACAACGTCTAATAACACCATCTACTCCTTATTTATAAAGATGTGGGTCATCCCAAAAGTAATGCCTCAAATCATAGAAGAACCTTTTCTTTTGCTGGTATGTGAAACTAGGTGGTATAAATTTAGCAACAATGTAATTAGCATAATCAGCATAACATGGAGCAGTGTGAGAAGCATTTATGACATTTAATTGTTCATCAGGAAAGCTATCATCAATAGGTAGTGGGTCATCAATCACATTTTCTAACCTAGACAAGTTGTCTGCAACGGGGTTCTCAGCTCCCTTCCTATCAATAATATGCTAATCAAATTCTTGTAGCAAGAGAACCCATCTAATAAGTCTAGGTTTAGCATCTTTCTTTTCCATAAGATATTTAATAGCAACACGATCCGTGTGAATAGTTACTTTAGAATCAACAATATAAGGTCTGAACTTATCACAAGAAAATACAACTGCTAAGAATTCTTTTTCAGTAGTAGCATAATTTCTTTGAGCATTGTCTATAGTTTTACTAGAATATTGAATAACATTTAATTTCTTATCAACTCTTTTCCCTAGAACAGCAGCTACAGCATAATCACTAGCATCACACATAATTTCAAAAGGTAAATTCCAATCAGGTGGCTGAACAATAGGTGCAGAGATCAATGCTTTCTTAAGTATTTAAAATGCTTCTACACAATCATCATCAAAAACAAATGGTATATCATTTTGTAATAAATTAGTCAGAGGCCGAGAAATTTTTGAGAAGTCCTTAATGAACCTCCTATAGAATCCGGCACGACCAAGGAAACTTCGTATACCTTTGATGTCCTTGGGACATGGCATCTTTTCAATAGCATCAACCTTGGCTTTATCAACCTCAATACCTCTTTCGGAAACTTTATGCCCCAAGACAATACCTTCATTAACCATAAAGTGGCACTTTTCCCAATTCAAGACAAGATTAGTTTCTTCACATCTCTGCAAAACTCAATCAAGGTTGCTCAAGCAATCATCAAAAGAGGATCCATAGACGGAAAAATCTTCCATGAAAACCTCACAAATCTTTTCACAAAATTCAGAGAATATAGCCATCATGCATCTTTGAAAGGTAGCAGGTGCATTACATAAACCAAAAGGCATATAAGCAAAAGTACCAAAAGGGCAAGTAAAAGTAGTCTTTGATTGATCATTGGCTGACACATGTATTTGAGAGAAACCAGAATAACCATCTAGAAAGCAAAAATGTGTACGTTTGGACAATCTTTCTAGCATTTGATCGATAAAAGGTAAGGGGTAATGATCCTTTTTTAGTAGCTTTATTTAATTTGCGGAAATCAATTACCATCCTATAACCTATAATAATTCTTTGCATGATCAACTCATCTTTGTCATTAGGAACGACAATAATACCTCCCTTCTTAGGGACACAATGGACATGACTTACCCACTGACTATCAGCAACGGGATAAATTATATCCGCCTCAAGAAGCTTTAGTATTTCCTTTCTTACCACTTCCTTCATCTTAGGATTCAGCCGTCGTTGATGATCACGAACTGGTTTGGCATCTTCCTCCAAATTTATTTTGTGTTGACACAGAGTGGGACTAATGCCCTTAAGATCATCAAGATTATATCCAATAGCAGCACGGTGCTTCTTCAGAATTTTCAATAATCTCTCTTCTTCATGCTCTGAAAGGTTAGCACTAATAATAACAGGATATATCTATTTCTCATCAAGATAAGCATATTTAAGAGTATCAGGTAACGGTTTAAGCTCAAACACGGGATCACCCTTGGGTGGAGGAGGATCCCCTAGGATTTCGATAGGCAAATTGTGTTTCAGGATGGGTTTCTGTTTAAAGAATACTTCATCTATTTCCCTTCTTTCATTCATAAACATATCATTTTCATGGTCTAGCAAATACTGTTCTAAAGTATCACTAGGAGGCACGACAATAGAAGCAAGACCAATAATTTCATCTTTACTAGGCAATTCCTCTTCACGGTGTTGTCTATGAAATTTAGAGAAATTAAATTCATGAAACATATCACCTAAACCAATAGTAACAACATCCTTTTGTAATCTATCTTAGCATTAACTATGTTCAAGAAGGGTCTACCAAATATAATGGGACAAAAGCTATCTTGTGGGGAGCCAAGAACAAGAAAATCAACAGGATATTTAGTTTTCCCACACACGACTTCAACATCCCTAACAATTCCCATTGGTGAAATAGTATCTCTATTGGCAAGTTTAATTGTGACATCAATGTCTTCTAACTCGACGGGTGCAATGTCATGCATAATTTCTTTGTATAAGTCAAAAGGTATTGCACTAGCACTAGCACCCATATCACATAAGCCATGATAACAATGATCTCCTATTTTAACAGAAATAACAGGCATGCCTACCAAAGGTCTAGGTTTATCTTTAGCACAAGGTTTAGCAATTCTAGCAGTCTCATCACATAAATGAATGACATGCCCATCAATATTATCAGACAAGAGATCTTTAACAATAGCAATATTAGGTTCAACTTTAGTTTGCTCAGGTGGTGTATAGGTTCTAATATTGCTTTTACGAACCACAGTTGAAGCTTTAGCATGATCTTTTATCCTAACAGGAGAAGGTGGTTTCTCAACATAAGAAGTAGGAACAATAGGATCATTATAAGTGATAGTATTTTCTTCAACTTTAATAGGTGCAACTACTTTTACTTCTATGGGAGGATGATATTTAAACCACTTATCCCTAGGGAGATCAACATGAGTAGCAAAAGATTAATAGAAAGAAGCTACCATCTCAGAGTCAAGTCCATATTTAGTGCTAAATTTACAGAAAACATCGGTATCCATAAAAGATTTAACACAATCAAACATAGGTGTCATACCTGACCCCTTACCTTCGTCGAGGTCCCAATCTTCAGAGTTGCTTTTAATTCTTTCCAATAAATCCCATTTGAATTCAATAGTCTTCGTCATAAAAGAGCCAACACAAGAAGTATCGAGCATGGTGCGATTGTTATTAGAAAGCCGAGCATATAAATTTTGAATAGTCATTTCTCTTGAGAGCTCATGACTGGGGCATGAATATAACATTGATTTAAGCCTCCCCCAAGCTTGAGCGATGCTTTCTCCTTCGCGAGGCCAAAAATTATATATATAATTGCGATCACGATGAACAAGATGCATAGGATAAAACTTCTGATGAAATTCCAATTTCAATCGTTTGTAGTTCCATGACCCCGTATCATCACATAGCCTATACCATGTTAATGCATCTTCCTTCAAAGATAAAGGGAAGACCTTCTTCTTAATAACATCTTCGGGTACACCTGCAAGCTTAAATAATCCACAAACTTCATCCACATATATTAGGTGCTCATCAGGATGCGTTGTTCCGTCTCCTGCAAAAGGATTAGCTAGCAGTTTTTCTATCATACCCAAAGGAATTTCAAAGCAAACATTTTCATTTTCAGTAGGTTTAGTGGGTTGAGGAGCAACTCTTTGCTCTACTGGTCGGGGTGAAGATACCCCGATTAAGCCCCTCAGAGGATTACTTTCCATAGTAACAAGTGACAGTAAATTTCAGCACACTATATAAATTTTTCCTTACCAAATTCCACCTACCAAAGGTGCTTCACTCCCCGGCAATGGCGCCAGAAAAGAGTCTTGATGACCCACAAGTATAGGGGATCTATCGTAGTCCTTTCGATAAGTAAGAGCGTTGAACCCAACGAGGAGCAGAAGGAAATGATAAGCGGTTTTCAGCAAGGTATTCTCCGCAAGCACTGAAATAATAGGTAACAGGTAGTTTTGTGATAAGATAATTGGTAACGAGCAACAAGTAACAAAAGTAAATAAAGTGCAGCAAGGTGGCCCAATCCTTTTTGTAGCAAAGGACAAGCCTGGACAAATTCTTATATGATGTAAAGCGCTCCCGAGGACACATGGGAATATCGTCAAGCTAGTTTCGCGTTTGGTACTTTGATAATTTGGTATGTGGGTGGACCGGTGCTTGGGTGTTGTCCTTACTTGGACAAGCATCCCACTTATGATTAACCTCTATTGCAAGCATCCGCAACTACAACAAAAGTACTAAGGTAAACCTAACCATAGCATGAAACATATGGATCCAAAATAGCCCCTTACGAAGCAACGCATAAACTAGGGTTTAAGCTTCTGTCACTCTAGCAACCCATCATCTACTTATTACTTCCCAATGCCTTCCTCTAGGCCCAAATAATGGTGAAGTGTCATGTAGTCGACGTTCACATAACACCACTAGAGGAGAGACAACATACATCTCATCAAAATATCGAATGAATACCAAATTTACATGACTACTGATAGCAAGACTTCTCCCATGTCCTCAGGAACAAACATAACTACTCACAAAGCATATTCATGTTCATAATCAGAGGGGTATTATGCATATTGGATCTGAACATATGATCTTCTATCAAATAAACTAACTAGCATCAACTACAAGGAGTAATTAACACTACTAGCAACCCACAGGTACCAATCCCGGACTTGGAAACAAGAATTGGATACAAGAGATAAACTAGGGTGTTGAGAGGAGATGGTGCTGGTGAAGATCCTGATGGAGATTGCCCTCTCCCGATGAGAGGAGCGTTGGTGATGATGATGGCGATGATTTCCCCCTCCCGGAGGGAAGTTTCCCCGGCAGAACAGCTCCGCCAGAGCCCTAGATTGGTTCCGCCTCATGGCGGCGGAATCTCGTCCGGAAATATGGCTTATGATTTTTTCCTCATCGAAAGATTTCATATAGCAGAAGATGGACATCGGAGGGCCACCAGGGGGCCCACGAGGTAGGGGGGCGCGCCCAGGGGGGTAGGGCGCGCCCCCACCCTCGTGGGCAGGGTGTGCCCCCCTGGTGAACTTCTTGCGCTTAGTATTTTTTATATATTCTGAAAGTGACTTCCGTGAAGTTTTGGAGCTGTGCAGAATAGGTCTCTAATATTTGCTCCTTTTCCAGCCCAGAATCCCAGCTGCCAGCATTCTCCCTCTTTATGTAAACCTTGTAAAATAAAAGAGAATAGGCATAAGTATTGTGACATAATGTGTAATAAGAGCCCATAATGCAATAAATATCGATATAAAAGCATGATGCAAAATGGACGTATCAATGAACAATATTTGAATCTTCTCTGAATTCTTTTATGCATGATTGGTTTATCTTTGCAAGTCTCTTCGACTTATCAGTTTGGTTTGGCCTACTAGATTGATCTTTCTTGCAATGGGAGAAGTGCTTAGCTTTGGGTTCAATCTTGCGGTGCTCGATCCCAGTGATAGAAAGGGAAACGACATGTATTGTATTGTTGCCATCGAGGATAAAAAGATGGGGTTTATATCATATTGCTTGAGTTTATCCCTCTACATCATGTCATCTTGCCTAATGCGTTACTCTGTTCTTATGAACTTAATACTCTAGATGCATGATGGATAGCGGTCGATGTGTGGAGTAATAGTAGTAGATGCAGAATCGTTTCGGTCTACTTGACACGGACATGATGCCTATCTTGATGATTATGCCTAGATATTCTCATAACTATGCGCTTTTCTATCAATTGTTCGGCAGTAATTTGTTCACCCGCCGTAATATATGCTATCTTGAGAGAATCCACTAGTGAAACCTATGGACCTCGGGTCTACTTTATATCATATAAGTTTCCGATCTATAATTCTAGTTTACTATTTATTTTGCAATCTTTACTTTCCAATCTATACAACAAAAATACCAAAAATATTTATCTTATTATCTTTATCAGATCTCACTTTTGCAAGTGGCCGTGAAGGGATTGAAAACCCCTTTATCGCGTTGGTTGCAAGGTTCTTGATTGTTTGTGCAGGTACTAGGTGATTTGCATGTAGTCTCCTACTAGATTGATACCTTGGTTCTCAAAAACCGAGGGAAATAGTTATGCTACTTTGCTGCATGACCCTTTCCTCTTCAAGGGAAAACCAACACATGCTCAAGAGGTACCATGCATGTAGTTCAAATTTGAATTATGCACATAAAATGCCTGGAAAACCCAGTTAATGTATAAAAATGTCCAAACGAACCCCAAAAAATTCCAAAATTGAACACAACACTCCTGTTGTTCTATGTTGACACTCAAAATGTTTTGAGAGCAATAAGAGGCAACAGATATCGATTCATCCCCAAAGGTGGCACATTCCCTACCGAAACCATCATGCTTGTTGTGATAAGCTTATACCCAAACCTGCCCCAAATGGGCCAAAAAATTTACCATGACATGTTGATGCCGCTCCATGATAGCATGCCAAGTTTCATGAATTTTAGACGAGTTTTGGATTTACTAGAATTTAAAAACCAGGTATCTCAATGTTTGCGACCGAGTGATGGTGGAAGGATGTTTGAAATTCATTCCCATTTCTTGCATGGGAGCTAAGCATGCAACCAGGGACACAGATTTGTTTTTTCAACCAGTTTATATGCACTTGAGAATGTGCATGTAGTTCAAATTTGAATTATGCATATAAAATGCCTGGGAAACCTAGTTAATGTATAAAAAATGTCCAAATGAACCCCGAAAAATTCCAAAATTAAACACAACACTCCTATTATTCTATGTTGACACTCGAAAGTTTTTGAAAGCAATAAGAGGCAACAGATATCATTTCGTCCCCAAAGGTGGCACATTCCCTACCGGAACCATCACGATTGTTTTGAGAAGCTCTGGTTTGTGAGAAGCTTATACCCAAACCTGCCCGAAATGGGACAAATTTTTTACCACGACATGTTGATGCTGCTCCATGATAGCATGCCAAGTTTCATGAATTTCAGATGAGTTTTGGATTTACTAGAATTTAAAAACCAGGTGAGGGAGTCCTGGATTAGGGGGTGTTCGGATAGCCGGACTATACCTTCAGCCGGACTCCTGGACTATGAAGATACAAGATTGAAGACTCCGTCCCGTGTCTGGAAGGGACTTTCCTTGGCGTGGAAGGCAAGCTTGGCGATACGGATATGAAGATCTCCTACCATTGTAACCGACTTTGTGTAACCCTAACCCTCTCCAGTGTCTATATAAACCGGAGGGTTTTAGTCCGTAGGACAACATACACATCAACAATCATACCATAGGCTAGCTTCTAGGGTTTAGCCTCCTCGATCTCGTGGTAGATCTACTCTTGTACTACCCATATCATCAATATTAATCAAGCAGGACGTAGGGTTTTACCTCCATCGAGAGGGCCCGAACCTGGGTAAAACTTCGTGTCCCTTGTCTCCTGTTACCATCCGGCCTAGACACACAGTTCGGGACCCCCTACCCGAGATCCGCCGGTTTTGACACCGACATTAGTGCTTTCATTGAGAGTTCCTCTGTGTCGTCACCGTCAGGCTCGATGGCTCCTACGATCATCGATAGCGATGCAGTCCAAGGTGAGACCTTCCTCCCCGGACAGATCTTCGTCTTCGGCGGCTTCGCACTGCGGGCTAATTCGCTTGGCCGTCTGGAGCAGATCGAAAGCTACGCCCCTGGCCGTCAGGTCAGATTTGGAAGTTTTAACTACACGGCTGACATCCGTGGGGACTTGATCTTCGACGGATTCGAGCCACTTCCAAGCGCGCCGCACTGTCACGACGAGCATGATCTAGCTCTGCCGCCGAACAGTGCCCTAGAGGCCGCACCCGCATCAGCTCCGACTCTTAATTCAGAGCCAACTGTGCCGATCGAGGATGGGCGGTTGGACGCCACCTCAGGGGCTGCGACCCCAACGACGATTGAGCCAAGCACTAGCCCCGTACTCTGCGAGACTCGTGACTCCAAGGAGCCGGACTCCTCTCCGGACTCCGAACCCTCCGCGCCCCTACCGATCGAATCCGATTGGGCGCCGATCATGGAGTTCACTGCCGCGGACATCTTTCAGCACTCGCCTTTCGGCGATATCCTGAAGTCACTGAAGTCTCTCTCTTTATCAGGAGAGCCCTGGCCGGACTATGGCCAGCAAGGTTGGGGTACGGACGATGAAGAAATTCAAAGCCCACCCACCACCCACTTTGTAGCCACTGTCGACGACTTAACCGACATGCTCGACTTCGACTCCGAGGACATCGACGGTATGGACGCCGATGAAGGAGATGATGAAGAACCAGCGCCTACTAGGCCCTGGAAAGCCACCTCATCGTATGACATATACATGGTGGACACCCCAAAAGAGGGAGATGGCGATGGAACAGCGGAGGATGACCCCTCCAAGAAACAGCCTAAGCGCCGGCGTCAGCGGCGCCGCTCAAAATCCCGCCAAAACAAACAAGGTGATTCCAGCACGGAAGATAATAATACTCCAGAAAGCACCGAAGAAAACCCCCTGCAGCAAAATTTAGCACAGGAGGATGGAGAAACCAGCCCTCATGAGAGAGCGGCAGACAGAGAGGTCGAGGACGATAATTATATGCCTCCCTCCGAAGACGAGGCAAGCCTCGACGATGACGAATTCGTCGTGCCAGAGGATCCCGTCGAGCAAAAGCGTTTTCAACGCAGGCTTATGGCCATGGCAAGAAGCCTCAAGAAAAAACAGCAACAGCTTAGAGCTGATCAAGATTTGCTAGTCGACAGATGGACTGAAGTCCTTGCGGCCGAAGAGCATATACTCGAATGCCCCTCCAAGAGCTACCCAAAGCGCAGGTTGCTACCCCGATTAGAGGAGGAAGCACTTGATGCGGCCGACCGGCCACCTCGTGGCCGCGACAGAGAGGCCTCTCGGCCCCCACTCAAGCCGCACCCCGTACCAAGGCACGAGAATATGCACCGGACTTACGAGACATGTTGGAGGACAAGGCAAGGCAAACAAGATCGATCTACGGATCGCGTGGGTGCCCCACGGCTCGAGACGGTAACCGTCATACCGGCCACAAATTCGGCGGGGCCGAACACATTAGACAAGGCTCATTGGAGCTACGTCGCGATATAGCCCAGTACAGAGGCGCCGCACAACCACTCTGCTCTACAGACGAAATAATGGATCATCAAATCCCCGAGGGTTTCAAAGCCGTAAACATCGAATCATATGATGGCACAACAGATCTCGCGGTATGGATCGAGGATTATCTCCTCCATATCCACATAGCCCGCGGCGATGATTTCCATGCCATCAAATACCTCCCACTCAAGCTTAAAGGACCGGCTCGGCATTGGCTTAACAGCTTGCCAACAGGATCAATCAGTTGTTGGGAGGACCTGGAAGCCGCATTCCTCGACAATTTCCAGGGCACTTATGTGCGACCCCCAGATGTCGATGACCTAAGTCACGTAATTCAGCAGCCAGAGGAACCGGCCAGGCAATTCTGGACACGGTTCCTAACAAAGAAAAATCAAATAGTCGACTGTCCGGACGCTGAGGCCCTAGCAGCCTTCAAACACAATATCCGTGACGAGTGGCTGGCCCGGCACCTTGGACAGGAAAAGCCGAAATCTATGGCAGCTCTCACGACACTCATGACCCGCTTTTGCGCGGGAGAAGATAGCTGCCTTGCTCGTAGCAACAATATGACCAAGAACCCTGGTAATTCGGACACCAGGGATAGTAGTGGCAGGTCGCGTCGCAACAAGCAGAAGCACCGCATTAACGGCGACGATGCTGAGGATATGGCAGTTAATGCCGGATTCAGAGGCTCTAAATCCGGTCAGCAGAAAAAGCCATTCCAAAGGAATCCTAGGGGCCCGTCCAGTTTGGACCGAATAATAGACCGCTCGTGCCAGATACATGGCACCCTCGAAAAGCCAGCCAATCACACCAACAGGGATTGTTGGGTGTTCAAGCAGGCATGCAAGTTAAACACCGAAAATGAAGACAAGGGGCTGCATAGCGATGACGACGAGGAGCCCCGACCGCCGAACAATAGTGGACAGAAGGGTTTTCCCCCACAAGTGCGGACAGTGAACATGATATACGCAACCCACGTCCCCAAAAGGGAGCGGAAGCGCGCGTTAAGGGACGTATACGCGGTAGAGCCAGTCGCCCCAAAGTTCAACACATGGTCCTCCTGCTCGATCACCTTTGATCGAAGGGACCATCCCACTAGCATCCGTCATGGTGGATTTGCCGCATTGGTTCTAGACCCAATTATTGACGGATTTCATCTCACTAGAGTCCTTATGGACGGCGGCAGCAGCCTGAACCTGCTTTACCAGGATACAGTGCGAAAAATGGGCATAGATCCCTCTAGGATTAATCCCACCAAAACGACCTTTAAAGGCGTAATACCAGGTGTAGAGGCCAACTGTACAGGCTCAGTCACACTTGAAGTGGTCTTCGGATCTCCGGATAATTTCTGAAGCGAGGAGTTAATCTTCGACATAGTCCCGTTTCGCAGTGGTTATCACGCACTTCTCGGGCGAACCGCATTCGCTAAGTTCAATGCGGTACCGCATTACGCATACCTTAAGCTCAAGATGCCAGGCCCTCAAGGAGCAATTACGGTCAATGGAAACACCGAATGCTCCCTCCGAATGGAGGAGCACACGGCGGCCCTTGCAGCGGAAGTACAAAGCAGCCTCTCCAGGCAGTTCTCCAGTCCGGCCACTAAACGACCGGACACCATCAAGGGCGCCCGGAGTAACCTACAACAAGACCGCCTGGCACGATCCGAGCAGGCGTAGCAATGCGGCCCCAACCCCAACCCTCGCAAAAAGGCGACGACAGTACTTCGCGTACATAACTACACTCTAGAGATACCATGGGCACAGGGGGAGGGGCACCATCACGGCACGCCCAAAACACGGCTTAAACTGTACCAAGGGCTGCTGATTTTTTAATTTTCTCTTACTTTCAGGACTTCATCCTTCGGAAGGCCTGTTCGGTAGTTCAATTGCCGCACAAATGATGCAAGAACCAGGGAAGCAGACAAGCCACGCCGCACTACGGAACTCCCAGGTGGTCTCTATCACGAGCAGTATACCCGTTCCGCATAATATTCCGCAGCTTGCCCCTGGAACGGACATGTTAACTAGTCCAACCTTCCACTTATCGCATTATTTGTATCGTTCTGCCTTGATCGCACACCTTCTTAATAAACAATGCATAACTTTCATCTATTTTTGCATTACCTTTTTCCTTTATATATGTTCCTTAACGACATGTTGCACCCGTACACGTTGGTACGGCCAAAACACGCTAGGGGCTTTAGTACCCCTCAATATGGTGTGAGATGTCCGAACACTTTAACAAGTGCGGCACCCCGAACTTATAGCATTATATGCATCGGCTCTGAATCATGTCTTGGGTCAATAGTTGGGTTTGCCCGGCTCCTATATTTTGGTGCCTTATGTTCCGCTATATCGTCTAAGGTAGCACTAGGAGAACCACTGCGATTGTGCCCCAGTTGAGCTGGGTCGAGCACCTCAGTGGAGAAAGCTAAAACTGACTGTCATGATGAAGCGAGAGCTGGTCGCTGTTCGAGAGGTTTTTTCGAGTCCCTAAAGACTTATGCCGCTTAGGGAGAGGAGCCGGCTCTGTCCGGCCAAGGCGTGGATAGCGCCCCGAACTCGGTCTTCCGAATATCAGGGGCTTCGCCGAAATTTAAAATTATAGAATTCTATGGGTGAGAGTGTTCACGCATTATAGTCCGATTGCCTTGTTCGTTGGGCTGAGCGCCTCCCTCGAAGGACCCAAACATGGGAAAAAGAGCGCTCAGGTTTATCCCCGAACACCCCAGCATTAGCGGCACGGGGGCAGAAGCCGACGACTCGCCATCTCTCAGAATTGATAAACAGCCGCACAGAAGGTAATATTTTAAATTCCAACAGCATTGCTTAGCGCATATAAACAAGTTTTCAGCGCACAGGACAAAATGAGCAAGTTTCACTCAAAAATTGCATCCCTAGAACATTCATCCGCCACAAGGCAGGCACCCTTCAGAACATCCTTATAGTAATTCTCGGGCTTGTGATGCTCTTTCCCCGGCGGTAGCCCGTCCTTCACAAGCTTCTCAGCATCCAGCTTGCCCCAATGCACCTTAGCACGGGGAAGGGCCCTACGGGCACCCTCAATGTAGACGGAGCGCTTGATGACTTTGAGCCTTGGACAGGCCTCCACCAGCCGCCGCACCAGCCCGAAATAGCTCCCAGGCAGAGCCCCTCCAGGCCACAGCTGAACAATGAGGCCCTTCATGGCATGTTCGGCCGCCTTGTGGAGCTCGACCAGTTGCTTCAGCTGGTCGCTCAGGGGCACGGGGTGTCCGGCCTCAGCGTACTGAGACCAGAACACCTTCTCCGTCGAGCTGCCCTCCTCGGCTCGATAGAATGCGGCGACATCGGACGCACTCCGAGGAAGATCTGCGAACGCTCCTGGAGAGCTCCGGATTCGCGTAAGTAACAAGTAACTCACGTTTATGTGTTTGCTTTGCATAAAGAATGCCTTACCCGCTGGTATCTTCTTCACCTCATCCAACTCCCGGAGGGTCTTCTGGGATTCGGCCTTGGCAGACTTGGCATTTTCAATAGCCACCGCGAGCTCGGACGCTCGCGTCTTTGAGTCAAACTCCAAACTCTCATGTTTTTCCATGAGAGCCCGAAGCTCTTGCCGCACCTTGCCAACCTCGGCCTCACACTTCTCCCGCTCGGTGCGCTCCGTGGCCGCCCTCTTCTCGGCCTCGTCCAACGCTTGCTTAAGGGTCGCCACCTCAGACGTGGCCCCTACAATAGCCACAATAATCCTGTCATTTTTTGCAATTGCACCTTTTTTATATATATTTAAACAAGGTATTTCTTACCTTCATTGTCCTCGAGCTGCTTCTTGGCACGACCGAGCTCTTGCTTGGACCACTCGAGGTTCTGCTTTAGCGTGTCCACTTCCGCAGTCAGTGCGGCGGACACAAGCAGAGAAGCCTGCATACGCATATTGACTCCTTTTTGTTAGACTCCTGCGAATTCTATTTGATCCTCTATTCGGCTTTTCTTCTCGAATGCCAAACAGAGCATCAGGGGCTACTGTCTATGTGGTAATATTATCTACACATTCTTTACTTACCTCAAAGCCTGTCAAAAGGCTAGTACAAGCTTCAGTTAGTCCGCTCTTGGCGGACTGAACCTTCTGGACCACCGCACTCATAATGGCACGGTGCTCCTCGTCGATGGAGGCACCTTGGAGCGCCTCCAACATATTGTCCGGCGCCTCCGGTTAGACGGGGGCCACCGGCACAGTGGGCTAGCTCCTCTTGGAAGGAGGTCGCCCGCCGGACTCTGGAACCTTTGGAGGTTCCGGAGCAGTGTCCAGCCTAGAGCCGGACTTGGAGCCTTGGGGGGTTTCATCCCCTTTGCTCCTGGAGTCCGGGAGGTCGCCTTGCGGCGCCTCCAAGACCACCTCCTCCCTGAAGGAAATATGCCCTAGAGGCAATAATAATATTATTATTTTATTTCCTTATATCATGATAAATGTTTATTATTCATGCTAGAATTGTATTATTCGGAAACATAATACTTGTGTGAATACATAGACAAACCAAACGTCACTAGTATGCCTCTACTTGACTAGCTCGTTAATCGAAGATGGTTATGTTTCCTAACCATAGACATATGTTGTCATTTGATTAATGGGATCACATCATTAGGAGAATGATGTGATTGACATGACCCATTCCATTAGCTTAGCACCCGATCGTTTAATATGTTGCTATTGCTTTCTTCATGACTTATACATGTTCCTATGACTATGAGATTATGCAACTCCCGTTTGCTGGAGGAACACTTTGTGTGCTACCAAACGTCACAACGTAACTGGGTGATTATAAAGGAGCTCTACAGGTGTCTCCAAAGGTACATGTTGGGTTGGCATATTTCGAGATTAGGATTTGTCACTCCGATTGTCAGAGAGGTATCTCTGGGCCCTCTCGGTAATGCACATCACATAAGCCTTGCAAGCATTACAACTAATGAGTTAGTTGCAAGATGATGTATTACGAAACGAGTAAAGAGACTTGCCGGTAATGAGATTGAACTAGGTATTGAGATATCGACGATCAAATCTCGGGCAAGTAACATACCGATGACAAAGGGAACAACGTATGTTGTTATGCGGTCTGACCGATAAAGATCTTCGTAGAATATGTGGGAGCCAATATGAGCATCCAGGTTCCGCTATTGGTTATTGACCGGAGACGTGTCTCGGTCATGTCTACATTGTTCTCGAACCCGTAGGGTCCGCACGCTTAAGGTTTTGATGACAGTTATATTATGAGTTTATGCATTTTGATGTACCGAAGTTTGTTCGGAGTCCCGGATGTGATCACGGACATGACGAGGAGTCTCGAAATGGTCGAGACATAAAGATTCATATATTGGAAGCCTATATTTGGATATCGGAAGTGTTCCTGGTGAAATCGGGATTTTACCGGAGTACCGGGAGGTTACCGGAACCCCCCGGGAGGTATATGGGCCTTAGTGGGCTTTAGTGGAAGAGAGGAGAGGTGGCCAGGGCTGGGCCGCGCGCCCCTCCCCCCTAGTCCGAATAGGACAAGGAGAGGGGGGCGGCACCCCCCTTCCTTCTCTCTCTCCTCTTTCCCCCTCCCAAATCCTATTCCAACTAGGAAAGGGGGGGGGGATCCTACTCCCGGTGGGAGTAGGACTCCTCCTGGCGCACCCTCCTCCTGGCCGGCCACACCTTCCCCTGCTCCTTTATATACGGGGGCAGGGGGCACCCCTAGACACACAAGTTGATCCACGTGATCATATTCTTAGCCGTGTGCGGTGCCCCCTTCCACCATAATCCTCGATAATATTGTAGCGGTGCTTAGGCGAAGCCCTACGACGGTAGTACATCAAGATCGTCACCACACCGTCGTGCTGATGGAACTCTTCCCCGACACTTTGCTAGATCGGAGTTCGGGGATCGTCATCGAGCTAAACGTGTGCTAGAACTCGGAGGTGCCGTAGTTTGGGTGCTTGATCGGTCGGTCCGTGAAGACGTACGACTACATCAACCGCGTTGTGCTAACGCTTCGGCTGTCGGTCTACAAGGGTACGTAGATCACACTCTCCCCTCTCATTGCTATGCATCACCATGATCTTGCGTGTGCGTAGGAATTTTTTTGAAATTACTATGTTCGCCAACAGTGGTATCAGAGCCTAGGTTTTATGTGTTGATGTTATATGCACGAGTAGAACACAATTGAGTTGTGGGCGATATAAGTCATACTGCTTACCAGCATGTCATACTTTGGTTCGGCGGTATTGTTGGACGAAGCGGCCCGGACCGACATTACGCGTACGCTTACGCGAGACCGGTTCTCCCTACGTGCTTTGCACAAAGATGGCTAGCGGGTGACAGTTTCTCCAACTTTAGTTGAACCGAGTGTGGCTACGCCCGGTCCTTGTGAAGGTTAAAACAGCACCAACTTGACAAACTATCGTTGTGGTTTTGATGCGTAGGTAAGATTGGTTCTTGCTTAAGCCCGTAGCAGCCACGTAAAACTTGCAACAACAAAGTAGAGGATGTCTAACTTGTTTTTGCAGGGCATGTTGTGATGTGATATGGTCAAGACATGATGCTAAATTTTATTGTATGAGATGATCATGTTTTGTAACCGAGTTATCGGGAACTGACATGAGCCATATGGTTGTCGCTTTATTGTATGCAATGCAATCGCGCTGTAATGCTTTACTTTATCACTAAGAGGTAGCGATAGTCGTGGAAGCATTAGATTGGCAAGACGACAACGATGCTACGATGGAGATCAAGGTGTCGCGCCGGTGACGATGGTGATCATGACGGTGCTTCGAAGATGGAGATCACAAGCACAAGATGATGATGGCCATATCATATCACTTATATTGATTGCATGTGATGTTTATCTTTTATGCATCTTATCTTGCTTTGATTGACGGTAGCATTATAAGATGATCTCTCACTAATTATCAAGAAGTGTTCTCCCTGAGTATGCACCGTTGCGAAAGTTCTTCGTGCTGAGACACCACGTGATGATCGGGCGTGATAGGCTCTACGTTCAAATACAACGGGTGCAAAACAGTTGCACACGCGGAATACTCAGGTTATACTTGACGAGCCAAGCATATACAGATATGGCCTCGAAACACGGAGACCGAAAGGTCGAGCGTGAATCATATAGTAGATATGATCAACATAGTGATGTTCACCAATGAAACTACTCCATCTCACATGATGATCGGACATGGTTTAGTTGATTTGGATCACGTAATCACTTAGAGGATTAGAGGGATGTCTATCTAAGTGGGAGTTCTTTAAGTAATATGATTAATTGAACCTAAATTTATCATGAAACTTAGTACCTGATAGTATCTTGCTTGTTTATGTTTGATTGTAGATAGATGGCCCATGCTATTGTTCCGTTGAATTTTAATACGTTCCTTGAGAAAGCAAAGTTGAAAGATGATGGTAGCAATTACAGGGACTGGGTCCGTAACTTGAGGATTATCCTCATTGCTGCACAAAAGAATTACGTCCTGGAAGCACCGCTGGGTGCCAGGCCTGCTGCTGGAGCAACACCAGATGTTATGAATGTCTGGCAGAGCAAAGCTGATGACTACTCGATAGTTCAGTGTGCCATGCTTTACGGCTTAGAATCGGGACTTCAACGACGTTTTGAACGTCATGGAGCATATGAGATGTTCCAGGAGTTGAAGTTAATATTTCAAGCAAATGCCCGGATTGAGAGATATGAAGTCTCCAATAAGTTCTATAGCTGCAAGATGGAGGAGAACAGTTCTGTTAGTGAGCATATACTCAAAATGTCTGGGTATAATAATCACTTGATTCAATTGGGAGTTAATCTTCCAGATGATTGCGTCATTGACAGAATTCTCCAATCACTGCCACCAAGCTACAAGAGCTTCGTGATGAACTATAATATGCAAGGGATGAATAAGACTATTCTCGAGCTCTTCGCAATGCTGAAAGCTGCAGAGGTAGAAATCAAGAAGGAGCATCAAGTGTTGATGGTCAACAAGACCACTAGTTTCAAGAAAAAGGGCAAAGGGAAGAAGAAGGGGAACTTCAAAAAGAACAGCAAGCAAGTTGCTACTCAAGATAAGAAACCCAAACCTAGACCTAAGCCTGAAATTGAGTGCTTCTACTGCAAGCAGACTGGTCACTGGAAGCGGAACTGCTCCAAGTATTTGGCAAATAAGAAGGATGGCAAGGTGAACAAAGGTATATGTGATATACATGTTATTGATGTGTACCTTACTAATGCTCGCAGTAGCACCTGGGTATTTGATACTGGTTCTGTTGCTAATATTTGCAACTCGAAACAGGGACTATGGATTAAGCGAAGATTGGCTAAGGACGAGGTGACGATGCGCGTGGGAAATGGTTCCAAAGTCGATGTGATCGCAGTCGGCACGCTACCTCTACATCTACCTTCGGGATTAGTATTAGACCTAAATAATTGTTATTTGGTGCCAGTGTTAAGCATGAACATTATATCTGGATCTTGTTTGATGCGAGACGGTTATTCATTTAAATCAGAGAATAATGGTTGTTCTATTTACATGAGTAATATCTTTTATGGTCATGCACCCTTAAAGAGTGGTCTATTCTTATTAAATCTCGATAGTAGTAACACACATATTCATAGTGTTGAAACCAAAAGATGCAGAGTTGATAATGATAGTGCAACTTATTTGTGGCACTGCCGTTTGGGTCATATCGATATAAAGCGCATGAAGAAACTCCATACTGATGGGCTTTTGGAACCACTTGATTATGCATCACTTGGTACTTGTGAACCGTGCCTTATGGGTAAGATGACAAAAACACCGTTCTCCGGTACTATGGAGAGAGCAACAGATTTATTGGAAATCATACATGTAGATGTATGTGGTCCGATGAATGTTGAGGCTCGTGGCGGATATCGTTATTTTCTCACCTTCACAGATGACTTAAGCAGATATGGGTATATCTACTTAATGAAACATAAGTCTGAAACATTTGAAAAGTTCAAAGAATTTCAGAGTGAAGTTGAAAATCATCGTAACAAGAAAATAAAATTCCTACGATCTGATCGTGGAGGAGAATATTTGAGTTACGAGTTTGGTGTACATTTAAAACAATGTGGAATAGTTTCGCAACTCACGTCACTCGGAACACCACAGCGTAATGGTGTGTCCGAACGTCGTAATCGTACTTTACTAGATATGGTGCGATCTATGATGTCTCTTACTGATTTACCGCTATTGTTTTGGGGATATGCTCTAGAGACGGCCGCATTCACGTTAAATAGGGCACCAACAAAATCCGTTGAGACGACGCCATATGAACTATGGTTTGGCAAGAAACCAAAGTTGTCGTTTCTGAAAGTTTGGGGCTGCGATGCTTATGTGAAAAAACTTCAACCTGATAAGCTCGAACCCAAATCGGAGAAATGTGTCTTCATAGGATATCCAAAGGAAACTATTGGATACACCTTCTATCAGAGATCCGAAGGCAATACTTTTGTTGCTAAATTTGGAAACTTTCTAGAGAAGGAGTTTCTCTCGAAAGAAGTGAGTGGGAGGAAAGTAGAACTTGACGAGGTAACTGTACCTGCTCCCTTATTGGAAAGTAGTACATCACAGAAACCAGTTGGTGCAACTTATTTGTGGCACTGTCGTTTAGGTCATATCGGTGTAAAGCGCATGAAGAAACTCCATACTGATGGACTTTTGGAACCACTTGATTATGAATCACTTGGTACTTGCGAACCGTGCCTCATGGGCAAGATGACTAAAACACCGTTCTCTGGTACTATGGAGAGAGCAACAGATTTGTTGGAAATCATACATACAGATGTATGTGGTCCGATGAATATTGAAGCTCGTGGCGGATATCGTTATTTTCTCACCTTCACAGATGATTTAAGCAGATATGGTTATATCTACTTAATGAAACATAAGTCTGAAACATTTGAAAAGTTCAAAGAATTTCAGAGTGAAGTGGAAAATCATCATCACAAGAAAATAAAGTTTCTACGATCTGATCGTGGAGGAGAATATTTGAGTTACGAGTTTGGTGTACATTTGAAAAATTGTGGAATAGTTTCGCAACTCACGCCACCCGGAACACCACAGCGTAATGGTGTGTCCGAACATCGTAATCGTACTTTACTAGATATGGTGCGATCTATGATGTCTCTTACTGATTTACCGCTATCATTAAGGGGATACGCTCTAGAGACGGCCGCATTCACGTTAAACAGGGCACCATCAAAATCCGTTGAGACGACGCCTTATGAACTATGGTTTGGCAAGAAACCAAAGTTGTCGTTTCTGAAAGTTTGGGGCTGCGATGCTTATGTGAAAAAGCTTCAACCTGATAAGTTCGAACCCAAATCGGAGAAATGTGTCTTCATAGGATATCCAAAGGAAACTATTAGATACACCTTCTATCACCGATCCGAAGGCAAGACTTTTGTTGCTAAATTCGGAAACTTTCTTGAGAAGGAGTTTCTCTCGAAAGAAGTGAGTGGGAGGAAAGTAGAACTTGACGAGGTAACTGTACCTGCTCCCTTGTTGGAAAATAGTACATCACAGAAAACTGTTTCTGCGACACCTACACCAATAAGTGAGGAAGTTAATGATAATGATCATGAAACTTCAGAACAAGATACTACTGAACCTCATAGATCAACCAGAGTAAGATCCGCACCAGAGTGGTACGGTAATCCAGTTCTGGAAGTCATGCTACTAGATCATGATGAACCTACGAACTATGAAGAAGCGATGGTGAGCCCAGATTCCGCAAAATGGCTGGAAGCCATGAAATCTGAGATGGGATCCATGTATGAGAACAAAGTATGGACTTTGGTTGACTTGCCCAATGATCGGCAAGCAATTGAGAATAAATGGATCTTCAAGAAGAAGACTGACACTGACAGTAATATTACTGTCTACAAAGCTCGACTTGTCGCAAAAGGTTTTCGGCAAGTTCAAGGGATTGACTAAGATGAGACCTTCTCACCTGTAGCGATGCTTAACTCTGTCCGAATCATGTTAGCAATTGCCGCATTTTATGATTATGAAATTTGGCAAATGGATGTCATTCCTGAATGGATTTTTGCAAGAAGAGTTGTATATGATGCAGCCGGAAGGTTTTGTCGATCCAAAGGGAGCTAACAAAGTGTGCAAACTCTAGCGATCCATTTATGGACTGGTGCAAGCCTCTCGGAGTTGGAATAAACAATTTGATAGTGTGATCAAAGCATTTGGTTTTGTACAGACTTTTGGAGAAGCTTGTATTTACAAGAAAGTGAGTGGGAGCTCTGTAGCATTTCTGATATTATATGTAGATGACATATTGCTAATCGGAAATGATATAGAATTTCTGGATAGCATAAAAGGATACTTGAATAAGAGTTTTTCAATGAAAGACCTCGGTGAAGCTGCTTACATATTGGGCATTAAGATCTATAGAGATAGATCAAGACACTTAATTGGACTTTCATAAAGCACATACCTTGACAAAGTTTTGAAGAAGTTCAAAATGGATCAAGCAAAGAAAGGATTCTTGCCTGTGTTACAAGGTGTGAAATTGAGTAAGACTCAATCCCCGACTATTGCAGAAGATAGAGAGAAAATGAAAGATGTTCCCTATGCTTCAGCCATAGGCTCTATCATGTATGCAATGCTCTGTACCAGACCTGATGTGTGTCTTGCTATAAGTCTAGCAGGGAGGTACCAAAGTAATCCAGGAGTGGATCACTGGACATCGGTCAAGAACATCCTGAAATACCTGAAAATGACTAAGGATATGTTTCTCATATATGAAGGTGACAAAGAGCTCATCTTAAATGGTTACGTTGATGCAAGCTTTGACACTGATCCGGACGATTATAAATCGCAAACCGGATACGTGTTTACATTAAACGGTGGAGCTATCAGTTGGTGCAGTTCTAAACAAAGCGTTGTGGCGGGATCTACATGTGAAGTGGAGTACATAGCTGGTTCGGAAGCAGCAAACGAAGGAGTCTGGATGAAGGAGTTCATATCCGATCTAGGTGTCATACCTAGTGCATCGGGTCCAATGAAAATCTTTTGTGACAATACTGGTGCAATTGCCTTGGCAAAGGAATCCAGATTTCACAAGAGAACCAAGCACATCAAGAGACGCTTCAATTCCAACCAGGATCTAGTCCAGGTGGGAGACATAGAGATTTGCAAGATACATACGGATCTGAATATAGCAGACCCGTTGACTAAGCCTCTTCCATGAGCAAAACATGATCAACACCAAAGCTCCATAGGTGTTAGAATCATTACTGTGTAATCTAGATTATTGACTCTAGTGCAAGTGGGAGACTGAAGGAAATATGCCCTAGAGGCAATAATAATGTTATTATTTTATTTCCTTATATCATGATAAATGTTTATTATTCATGCTAGAATTGTATTATCCGGAAACATAATACTTGTGTGAATACATAGACAAACCAAACGTCACTAGTATGCCTCTACTTGACTAGCTCGTTAATCGAAGATGGTTATGTTTCCTAACCATAGACATATGTTGTTATTTGATTAATGGGATCACATCATTAGGAGAATGATGTGATTGACATGACCCATTCCATTAGCTTAGCACCCGATCGTTTAATATGTTGCTATTGCTTTCTACATGACTTATACATGTTCCTATGACTATGAGATTATGCAACTCCCGTTTGCCGGAGGAACACTTTGTGTGCTACCAAACGTCACAACGTAATTGGGTGATTATAAAGGATCTCTACAGGTGTCTCCAAAGGTGCATGTTGGGTTGGCGTATTTCGAGATTAGGATTTGTCACTCCGATTGTCAGAGAGGTATCTCTGGGCCCTCTCGATAATGCACATCACATAAGCCTTGCAAACATTACAACTAATGAGTTAGTTGCAAGATGATGTATTACGAAACGAGTAAAGAGACTTGCTGGTAACGAGATTGAACTAGGTATTGAGATACCGACGATCGAATCTCGGGCAAGTAACATACCGATGACAAAGGGAACAACATATGTTGTTATGCGGTCTGACCAATAAAGATCTTCGTAGAATATGTGGGAGCCAATATGAGCATCCAGGTTCCGCTATTGGTTATTGACCGGAGACATGTCTCGGTCATGTCTACATTGTTCTCGAACCCGTAGGGTCCGCACGCTTAAGGTTTTGATGACAGTTATATTATGAGTTTATGCATTTTGATGTACCGAAGTTTGTTCGGAGTCCCGGATGTGATCACGGACATGACGAGGAGTCTCGAAATGGTCGAGACATAAAGATTGATATATTGGAAGCCTATATTTGGATATCCCAAGTGTTCCGGGTGAAATCGGGATTTTACCGGAGTACTAGGAGGTTACTGGAACCCCCCGGGAGGTATATGGGCCTTAGTGGGCTTTAGTGGAAGAGAGGAGAGGTGGCCAGGGCTGGGCCGTGCGCCCCTCCCCCCTAGTCCGAATAGGACAAGGAGAGGGGGGCGGCGCCCCCCTTCCTTCTCTCTCTCCTCTTTCCCCCTCCCGAATCCTATTCCAACTAGGAAAGGGGGGAATCCTACTCCCGGTGGGAGTAGGACTCCTCCTGGCGCGCCCTCCTCCTAGCCGGCCGCACCTTTCCCTGCTCCTTTATATACGGGGGCAGGGGGCACCCCTAGACACACAAGTTGATCCACGTGATCATATTCTTAGCCGTGTGCGGTGCCCCCTTCCACCATAATCCTCGATAATATTGTAGCAGTGCTTAGGCGAAGCCCTGCGACGGTAGTACATCAAGATCGTCACCACACCGTCGTGCTGACGGAACTCTTCCCCGACACTTTGCTAGATCGGAGTCCGGGGATCGTCATCGAGCTGAACGTGTGATAGAACTCGGAGGTGCCGTAGTTTCGGTGCTTGATCGGTCGGGCCGTGAAGACGTACGACTACATCAACCGCGTTGTGCTAACGCTTCCGCTGTCGGTCTACAAGGGTACGTATATCACACTCTCCCCTCTCGTTGCTATACATCACCATGATCTTGTGTGTGCATAGGAATTTTTTTGAAATTACTACGTTCCCCAACACTCCCGGCTTGGAACCTGTTGGGACAACACTTCGGTGTCGTCCGTAGGGCAGGGGGAGGAAGCCGTCGGAAGCGAATTCACATCCGACGAGTCGAGTGAGCCGCTCGACGACGCGTCGAGCCGGTCTTTGGGTGGGCTGCATAAACATATTCGACGTGAGGGAAAGCTGTGCAATAAACGAATACTATGAATTACTCTGGTATCGGGATACTTACAATTTGGCCAGGGGCTTGGCCCTAGGCGCCCACTCCTCTCCGCCGTCGTCAGCGTCAGTGGAGCAGTCCGGAGGAAGGGTTTTCCCCTTCTTGGACCCTTCGGCCTCCCCAGTTTGGGTGGACTTCCTTTTCTTCCCTTCCCCCGCTGGAGGGGGAGGGGTCTCTTCTTCCTCCTCCTCGTCTTCGCGGGAGGAGTGCGTCTTGGATTCGTCGGATGATGAATCCGACACCTCCAGGCGTCGGGCACTCTTTCGAGTCCCCGTGGCCTTCTTCTTGACCTTCTTCTCTGGCACCACATAGGGTGCCGGAACCAGCAGCCTCGCCAAGCGAGCATCCGCTGGGCCTTCGGGCAATGGAGCCAGACAGTTGATCTGCCCGAACGTCACCTGCCAATCCTGTCAAAGGAAAGGGAGCTTAGATCCCGCATGGAGTCAAACTATGAAAAACGGATACCCTATAAAAGGAAAAAACAGCTTACCGCGAGAGCGTGACGCTGCGTACTAAATCTGCGACCCTCAGTAGCGGATGCGGGAGCCTCGACACCCTTGAAAAGCACCTTCCAGGCATCTTGTAGGATCTAGAAGTAGATGTGTCTAGAGGGGGGTGATTAGACACTTAGTGCTAAAGTTGCAATTTTTAAGCTTTTTCGGTTTAAGTGGAGTTTAGGCACAATTTCAACACACTCAATACATATCAAGCAAGCATGCAAAGAGTATATGAGCAGCGGAATGTAAAGCATGCAACTTGCAAGAATGTAAAGGGAAGGGTTTGGAGAGATCAAATGCAATTGGAGACACGGATGTTTTTCCCGTGGTTCGGATAGGTGGTGCTATCCTACATCCACGTTGATGGAGACTTCAACCCACGAAGGGTAACGGTTGCGCGAGTCCACACAGGGCTCCACCCAAGGGTAACGGTTGCGCGAGTCCACACAGGGCTCCACCCACGAAGGGTCCACGAAGAAGCAACCACCCACAAAGGGTCCACAAAGAAGCAACCTTGTCTATCCCACCATGGCCATCGCCCACACAGGACTTGCCTCACTAGCGGTAGATCTTCACGAAGTAGGCGATCTCCTTGCCCTTACGAACTCATTGGTTCAACTCCACAATCTTGTCGGAGGCTCCCAAGTGACACCTAGCCAATATAGGAGACACCACTCTCCAAGAAGTAACAAATGGTGTGTAGGTAATGAACTCCTTGCTCTTGTGCTTCAAATGATAGTCTCCCCAACACTCAACTCTCTCTCATAGGATTTGGATTTTGTGGAAAGAAGGTTTGAGTGGAAAGCAACTTGGGAAGGCTAGAGATCAAGATTCATATGGTAGGAATGGAATACCTTGGTCTCAACACATGAGTAGGTGGTTCTCTCTCATAACATGTGAGTTGGAATGGTGTATGTGTTCTGATGGCTCTCTCCTCGAATGAGGAGGAGGTGGAGGGGTATATATAGCCTCCACACAAAATCCAACCATTACACACAGTTTTCCAATCTCGGTGGGACCGAATCAATAAACTCGGTCGGACCGAAAATGTAAACCTAGTTACCGTTAGAGATTTCGGTGGGACCGACTGGATCAACTCGGTGGGACCGATGTGCTAGGGTTAGAGTAAATCCAAAACTCGGTTTGACCGATTACTCAAACTCGATGGGACCGATTTGGGTAATAAGTGAAACTGAGATTTGATCAAGCAAACTCGATGGCACCGGTTGCATATCTCGGTGGGACCGAGAATATTGCAATGGGTAACAGAGAGTTTGCAAGCCCATCTCGGTGAGACCGAGATCCCATCGGTGAGACCGAACTGATTAGGGTTTGGCAGTGGCTTATGACAAGTGAAACTCGGTGGCGCCGGATAGGAAGAATCGGTAGGACCGAGTTTGGCTTAGGGTTTAGGTCAAATGTGGATATGGGAAAGTACTTGAGGGTTTTGGAGCATATCACTAAGCACATGAAGCAAGAGGATCATTAAGCAACACCTCATCCCTCCTTGATAGTATTGGCTTTTCCTATGGACTCAATGTGATCTTGGATCACTAAAATGTAAAATGAAGAATCTTGAGCTTGAAGCTTTAGCCAATCCTTTGTCCTTAGCATCTTGAAGGAGTTCCCACAACCTTTAGTCCATGCCACTCCATTGTTGAACTTATCTGAAACATGCTAGATAGAAATGTTAGTCCAACAAGAGATATGTTGTCATCAATTATCAAAACCACCTAGAGAGCACTTGTGCTTTCAATCTCCCCCTTTTTGGTAATTGATGGCAACATACATCAAAGCTTTAGATAAAGATATAAAGAACAGCAAGTAAAGCTTTGGAAGGACATGTAACAAGCATAGGCTCCCCCTACATGTATGCACTCATGTAAATATGAAATATAGAGGCATGTGAGAGCATAACCATGACAGAGTAGGCAATGTGTTACATGTATCTTGGCCATATGCATCAGAGCAAAAGATTATCAAGGAAAATACCTTCATGCTCATGAGTCCTTCTTGCAAACAGTATGTACATAAGCAAGAACTCCTCATACTCATGATTTTGATGCATATACTTACCTTGTGGTCTTGAGTTGGCTTAGGATGGAATGAACCTGCACAAACAAAGTTAGATAACATAGGTACATCCACTAGCCAGAGCAAACAAAAGAAACCACAAGAATACCAAGATTGGGATGACATGTAGAGAGTGAGTACAAGGTACCATATAGAATTCAACGTGTCCCCAAGAATAAAGATATGCAATGAATTTGACTGATTTCTTTCCCTTAGGTGCCTTGCTCCCCCTGAATCTTACATGGGATATTGGGAGAAGATAGGAAACAGAAAATTAGAGCTGAAGGATATGAATAGAACTAAATTCAATTGAGTTCATATGAACATGTCTTTCCCCCAAAAAGACATGTGGCATCTCTCCTCTTGAACATCAAGCATCTAGGATCCTTGAGTATTCTCTCCCCCTTGGAGATTTCTTTCTCCCCCTTAATATATGGGATCCTTGAGTATTCTCTCCCCCTTAGGTGATAAGCTTTTGATGTGATCTCTCTCTCCCTGATGATAAGCTTTGATGTGATCTCTCTGTCCCCCTTTGACATCAATTTCCAAGAAGGTTGTTCCTGGAATCCGTCGAATAGGTTTGGTCCTTGAGATTCAGTACAAAGCAGGGAATAAAACTGTGATGCTTGTAGAGGACAAGATTCATTGAGTGGAGCTGGATCAGAAGAAATATAGAATATGTGGCAAACTGTTTTTCCTGTTGTGAAATTGGTGGCACCGAGTGGCATGTTTCAGTAGTACCGAAGGGATTCGGTTGGACCGAAAATGGCTATTCGGTGAAACCGAGTTCATCACAGAGAAAAACACTTGTCACCTCAGCTCACTAGTCAAGTAAGATCTCACAAAGATTTGCAATGAATTAGCTGAAAGATTTGCAAGGAATTTGATGCAGAAATATGCAGAACAAAAATCAAAAAGAGAAGGGTAAAAGGTTTCTAGATGAAAGAAACAAATATGCAAATATGCAAAAGAACACAAATATGCAAGGGACAAATGCAAAAACTCAGAAAAGAACACAAGAGAACTTCATCTAGAATTGGGCGGTGACATAGTCACCTATGTTAGAGTATATTGACTTAGGAGTCAAGTGAGAACACTTGATCATAGGTCATACTCATCGTTTAAGCTCAAAATGGGGTTACCATTTTTTGTTTAAGCATCTTGATGTATTCACATCTTATTGAGTTGCTTTGCCTCATGTCTTGGAGTAAGGCTTCTCTAAGATGGAATAACATACCTTGGGTGGTGATGTGGTTCTTGCTCATGTAGTTGAACTTGTGTGGGTGCTCAAGGTTGATGTAGTTCATCAAGAGTTGGGAGCACCACTTGGAGTTTGTGTTCATCTACCTACATGGGTTAGTTCTTGCATGGAAGAGCACTTGTGTATCCAAAAATGACAATCATGAAGCTCAATCATAGAGTTTGTCAAAGGATATGTTTCATGGTTTTGTGCTTCCTTGTCTTCAACCACTATTGTGTAGAGTCTTGGTGATGTAGAGATCGCTCAGGATATGAGTGAGTCACAATCTCATGGAATTAGATTCAACCAAGCACCTACATGGGTTAGACAACATGCAAGGTGCAAATATATCCAAGACATAAGATAATTATCATAAGAGATATATCATGGATTAGTCATAAGCTCATGTCTTGCATGTATCCAATGGAGTTTCTACTCCAAGTTCGAAGCATCAATGATGTTCAATTCTCCTCTCAACCTGCAAAACACTTTCTCATCAAGTGGTTTAGTAAATATATCCGCTAATTGCTTGTCGGTGCGAACATGCTTAACATTGATGTCACCCTTAGCAACATGATCTCGAATGAAATGATGACGAACTTCAATATGCTTAGTTCGAGAATGTTGTACAGGATTATAACCAATTTTGATAGCACTTTCATTGTCACAAAGCAGTGGAACATGTTTCACATAAATCCCATAATCTTTAAGAGTTTGAGTCATCCAAAGTAATTGAGCGCAACATGAACCAGCGGCAATGTATTCAGCTTCGGTGGTGGATAAGGATACCGAGTTCTGTTTCTTGGAAGACCAAGACACAAGAGATCTACCAAGAAATTGACAAGTACCCGAAGTGGACTTTCTATCAACCTTGTCTCCGGCATAATCCGAGTCGGAATAGCCAACAAGATCAAAAGAAGACCTCTTAGGATACCAAATGCCAAAAGTTGGTGTATGGATTAAATATCTCACTATCCTTTTCACAGCCTTAAGATGACAATCTTTAGGAGCAGCTTGATATCGTGCATACATGCATACACTTAGCATAATATTGGGACGTGAAGCACATAGGTATAACAATGAACCAATCATAGAGCGATAAACCTTTTGATCAACCGGTTCACCATCTTTGGTTAAATCATTATGTCCACTAGTAGGCATGGGTGTAGACATACCTTTGCATTCTTGCATATTGAACTTCTTGAATAAGTCCTTGGTGTACTTTGTTTGAGAGACAAATGTACCTTCCTTAGTTTGCTTGATTTGCAACCCGAGAAAGAATTTGAGTTCACTCATCATAGACATCTCAAACTTCTCTGACATTAGCTTTCCAAACTTTTCACTAAAGAGAGGGTTAGTTGAACCAAATATGATATCATCAACATAAATTTGGCATACAAATAGTTCTCCATTAACCCTTTTAGTAAAAAGAGTAGAATCAATACCAATTTCAAAACCACTTGTAGTAAGGAACTTGGTCAAGCATTTATACCATGCTCTAGGAGCTTGTTTAAGACCATAAAGAGCTTTGTGAAGTTTGTAAACATGATTTGGTTTCTTAGGATTGATAAAGCCGGGAGGTTGTTTGACATAAACTTCCTCCTCTATTTAACCATTTAGAAAAGCACTCTTAATGTCCATTTGGTACAAGGTGATATTATGGTGATTAGCATAGGCAAGTAAGATGCGAATGGACTCAAGTCTAGCAACGGGAGCATATGTCTCACCATAGTCCATACCTTCGACTTGTGTGTAACCTTGGGCGACGAGACGTGCTTTGTTGCGAACCACTTGTCCATCTTCATCTTGCTTGTTACGAAACACCCATTTGGTACCAATGATGTTGTGGTTGTTGTCGGGCTTCTCGACCAATGTCCAAACTTGGTTTCTCTCAAAATTATGTAGCTCTTCATGCATAGCGTTTATCCAATCTGGATCTTCCAACGCTTCTTCAACCTTCATAGGTTCAATGCTAGAGATGAATGAATAGTTTTCACAAAAGTTAGCTAAACGAGTTTTTGAGCGAGTGATTCTCCCGGTTTGTATATCATTGAGGATTTGCTCGACGGGATGATCTTTGGCAATTCTTGCTCGAACTCGTGAGAGCTGTTGCTTGGGTCTTAGTTGAGCATCTTCTTCATCTTGTTCTTCTTCTTGGCCTTCTTCATTGTTGACGTCGACGTTCTCTTGTCGTGGTGGAGAAGGAGGTTGTTGATGTTCGTCTTGACGTATTTCCTCGTTTTCTTCATCTTGATGTGTCCCACTTGTGGATGCTTCCGTGTCGATTCTTGGTTCACCTTGTCGTGAAGTAGAAGCTTCCACTTGGACGGATGAAGTACTCTTCTTCACCTCCGTTGGACGAATTTTGCCAATGGACAAGTCTTGAATTGCTTCTGAAGGGTCTTTGTCTCCTACATCAATTGGCAATTGCTCTACTTGCGAGCCATTAGATTCATCAAACTTCACATCTACCGTCTCTTCGAACTTTCTGGTGAAATTGTTGTAGACACGGTAAGTGTGAGAGTTTGAGCCATAACCAAGTAGAAAACCTTCATGAGATTTAGGAGCAAACTTTGAACGATGATGCTTATCAAGAATGTAGCACTTTGAGCCGAATACTCGAAAGTATCCAACTTGAGGCTTGTTACCGGTGAGGAGCTCATATGCCGTCTTGCCGAGTAGCTTGTGAAGATATAAGCGATTTGTTGCATGACAAGCTGTCTCAACTGCTTCTGCCCAAAAGTGCTTTGGTGTCTTGTATTCATCAAGCATCGTTCTTGCCATTTCGATGAGCGTCCGGTTCTTCCTCTCAACAACTCCATTTTGTTGAGGTGTGTACGTAGCCGAGAACTCATGTGAAATCCCTTCTTCGTCAAGAAAGGTGTCCACATTTGCGTTCTTGAATTCCATTCCGTTGTCACTCCGAACCTTCTTGATCTTCACATCAAACTGATTTTGGGCTTTCCTAGAGAAGTTTCTGAAGATCTTTTGGACCTGCGACTTCGCATTAAGAAAGAACGCCCACGTAAATCTTGAAAAGTCATCAGCTATAACTAGACCAAAAGAATTTCCACCGAGACTCTTGTAGGCGTTGGGACCAAAAAGATCCATGTGAAGTAGCTCGAGTGGCCTCCTTGTGGTCATGATGTTCTTCACGGGCTGTCTTCCTCCAACCTGTTTACCTGCTTGACAAGCACTGCAAAGTATATGCTTATCAAATATGACATCGTTGACTCCAAGGATATGATTTCCTTTAATAAGCTTGTCAAGGTTTCTCATGCCGACGTGACCTAGTCGTCTATGCCACAACCAACCTTTTGAGGATTTAGCAACAAAGCAAGTTTTAGGTTGTGCCTTTTTAGAGAAATCGACAATGTAAAGATCACCTCTACGCATACCCGTAAAGACCATTTTATGATTGTCTCGACGAAATACTTGGCAATCTACCTTAGTAAATAGGACATTCAAACCGAAATCAGCAAGTCTAGATACTGAAAGTAAGTTGTAGCCAAGAGATTCAATGAGCATGACATTTTGAATGGAACTATCATGTGAGATGGCCACCTTACCAAGGCCAACCACTTTACCCTTTGAATTATCACCAAAGGTGACATATTTTCGAGGGCCGTCATTTTCAGCAAGCTCACGAAACATCTCTTCATCTCCGGTCATATGATCAGTGCATCCACTATCAAGAACCCATTCCTTTCCTCCTGATTCATATCCCCGAAGATTTGCCATAAGACCAAAATGTCTCATTGCATCATCAAGATCGAAGTCACTATCATCATCATCGTAATATTCATGTTCATCATGATCTTGTGATTCATCATTTCCTAGAGAGGGTAATTCATCAGATAAATGATCATCAAAGTGGTCACTTTTATGAATTCTTATAGCTTTGAGTATGATATCATTAATGATTCCAACATCTCCTTTAGCATGCTTAAGATTGGCAAGTTCAAAAAGACATTTACCAAAACTAGGATCACTAGAGTTCATCTTACTCAAGGCAATAGATTTATGGAGAATTTCATCCAAAGTTTTCAAGGAATAATCGGGAAATCGTTCCTCAAGAAATTTCCATATGGTATAGGCACAATTGTGAGTAGGCAAACTAGCAATCAAATTTTTGGGCAATCCTCTAATGATGAGCTCAATAGTTCTAAGATTGCGAATCATGTCAATATCTTCATCTAGGGTAGGATGCAAGGGATCAATATGGGGTGCACAAGGGCTAGCAATGTACTTGTTCAAATGATATTGATTGAAGATTACAAGCATCTCATTTTTCCACTCATGAAAGTACTCTCCATCAAGAATAGGCACTCTATGCCTAAGACTCCCTAATGTAGACACATCCATATTCCTCCAATGGTGATTAAACCAATGCAATGGAGACCAAAGCTCTGATACCACTTGTAGGATCTAGAAGTAGATGTGTCTAGAGGGGGGTGATTAGACACTTAGTGCTAAAGTTGCAATTTTTAAGCTTTTTCGGTTTAAGTGGAGTTTAGGCACAATTTCAACACACTCAATACATATCAAGCAAGCATGCAAAGAGTATATGAGCAGCGGAATGTAAAGCATGCAACTCGCAAGAATGTAAAGGGAAGGGTTTGGAGAGATCAAACGCAATTGGAGACACGGATGTTTTTCCCGTGGTTCGGATAGGTGGTGCTATCCTACATCCACGTTGATGGAGACTTCAACCCATGAAGGGTAATGGTTGCGCGAGTCCACACAGGGCTCCACCCAAGGGTAACGGTTGAGCGAGTCCACACAGGGCTCCACCCACGAAGGGTCCACGAAGAAGCAACCACCCACAAAGGGTCCACAAAGAAGCAACCTTGTCTATCCCACCATGGCCATCGCCCACACAGGACTTGCCTCACTAGCGGTAGATCTTCACGAAGTAGGCGATCTCCTTGCCCTTACAAACTCATTGGTTCAACTCCACAATCTTGTCGGAGGCTCCCAAGTGACACCTAGCCAATCTAGGAGACACCACTCTCCAAGAAGTAACAAATGGTGTGTAGGTAATGAACTCCTTTCTCTTGTGCTTCAAATGATAGTCTCCCCAACACTCAACTCTCTCTCATAGGATTTGGATTTTGTGGAAAGAAGGTTTGAGTGGAAAGCAACTTGGGAAGGCTAGAGATCAAGATTCATATGGTAGGAATGGAATACCTTGGTCTCAACACATGAGTAGGTGGTTCTCTCTCAAAACATGTGAGTTGGAATGGTGTATTTGTTCTGATGGCTCTCTCCTCGAATGAGGAGGAGGTGGAGGGGTATATATAGCCTCCACACAAAATCCAACCGTTACACACAGTTTTCCAATCTCGGTGGGACCGAATCAATATACTCGGTCGGACTGAAAATGTAAACCTAGTGACCGTTAGAGATTTCGGTGGGACCGACTGGATCAACTCGGTGGGACCGATGTGCTAGGGCTAGGGTAAATCCAAAACTCGGTTTGACCGATTACTCAAACTCGGTGGGACCGATTTGGGTAATAAGTGAAACTGAGATTTGATCAAGAAACTCGGTGGCACCGATTGCATATCTCGGTGGGACCAAGAATATTGCAATGGGTAACAAAGAGTTTGCAAGCCCATCTCGGTGAGACCGAGATCCCATCGGTGAGACCGAACTGATTAGGGTTTGGCAGTGGCTTATGACAAGTGAAACTCGGTGGCGCCGGATAGGAAGAATCGGTAGGACCGAGTTTGTCTTAGGGTTTAGGTCAAATGTGGATATGGGAAAGTAGTTGAGGGTTTTGGAGCATATCACTAAGCACATGAAGCAAGAGGCTCATTAAGCAACACCTCATCCCTCCTTGATAGTATTGGCTTTTCCTATGGACTCAATGTGATCTTGGATCACTAAAATGTAAAATGAAGAATCTTGAGCTTGAAGCTTTAGCCAATCCTTTGTCCTTAGAATCTTGAAGGAGTTCCCACAACCTTTAGTCCATGCCACTCCATTGTTGAACTTATCTGAAACATGCTAGATAGAAATGTTAGTCCAACAAGAGATATGTTGTCATCAATTATCAAAACCACCTAGAGAGCACTTGTGCTTTCACATCTTCGTACGTCGTGTCGAAGAGCCTGCTCAGAGTTTGGTGCCGCGCCGGGTCGAACTCCCACAGGTTGAAAGCCCGTTGTTGGCATGGGGGGATCAAGCGGATGAGCATAACCTGGACTATGTTGACAAGTTTGAGCTTCTTGTCCATCACGGTTTTGACGCATGTTTGGAGTCTGATCAGCTCTCCTTTTTTACCCCACGACAGGCCCGTCTCTTTCCAGGACGTGAGCCGCGTTGGGGGCCCGGACCGGAACTCGGGGGGTGCGACCCATTCGGCGTCGCGCGGCTCGGTGATGTAAAACCACCCCGATTACCACACCTTCAGGGTCTCCACAAAGGAGCCCTCGAGCCAGAGGACATTGGCCATCTTGCCCACCATGGCGCCTCCGCACTCCGCCTGGTTGCCGCGCACCACCTTCGGCTTGACGTTGAAAGTCTTGAGCCATAGGCCGAAATGGGGGCGGATGCGGAGGAAGGCCTCGCACACGACGATAAATGCCGAGATGTTGAGGACGAAGTTTGGGGCCAGATCGTGGAAATCCAGGCTGTAGTAGAACATGAGCCACCGGACAAATGGGTGAAGAGGGAAGCCCAGTCCGCAGAGGAAATGGGGGAGGAATACCACCCTCTCATGGGGCCTAGGGGTGGGGATGAGCTGCCCCCTTTCGAGAAGCCGGTACGCGATGTCATTAGACAGGTATCCGGCCTTCCTCAGCTTTTTGATATGTCCCTCTGTGACGGAGGGCTACTAAGGGAGTCCTGGATTAGGGGGTGTTCGGATAGCCGGACTATACCTTCAGCCGGACTCCTGGACTATGAAGATACAAGATTGAAGACTCCGTCCCGTGTTCGGAAGGGACTTTCCTTGGCGTGGAAGGCAAGCTTGGCAATACGGATATGAAGATCTCCTACCATTGTAACCAACTTTGTGTAACCCTAACCCTCTCCGGTGTCTATATAAACCGAAGGGATTTAGTCCGTGGGACAACATACACATCAACAATCATACCATAGGCTAGCTTCTAGGGTTTAGCCTCCTCGATCTCGTGGTAGATCTACTCTTGTACTACCCATATCATCAATATTAATCAAGCAGGACATAGGGTTTTACCTCCATCGAGAGGGCCCGAACCTGGATAAAACTTCGTGTCCCACGTCTCCTGTTACCATCTGGCCTAGACGCACAGTTCGGGACCCCCTACCCGAGATCCACCGGTTTTGACACCCACACCAGGTATCTCAATGTTTGCGGCCGAGTGACGGTGGCAGGATGTTTGAAATTCATTCCCATTTCTTGCATGGGACCTAAGCATGCAACCAAGGACACTGATTTGATTTTTCAACCAGTTTATATGCACTGGAGAATGTGCATGTAGTTCAAATTTGAATGATGCACATAAAATGCCTGGGAAACCCAGTTAATGTATAAAAATGTCCAAACGAACCCCGAAAAATTGCAAAATTAAACACAACACTCCTGTTGTTTTATGTTGACACTCGATTTTTTTTGAAAGCAATAAGTGGCAACGGATATCGTTTCGTTCCCAAAGGTGGCATGTTCCCTACCGAAACCATCACGCTTGTTGTGAGAAGCTCTGGTTTGTGAGAAGCTTATACCCAGACCTGCCCCAAATGTGATAAAATTTTTACCAGGGCATGTTGATGCCGCTCGATGATAGCATGCCAAGTTTTATGAATTTCAAATGAGTTTTGGATTTACTAGACTTAAAAAACTCAGTGTTTGCGGCCGAGTGACGGTGGCAGGGTGTGTGACATTCATTCCCATTTCTTGCATGGGACCTAAGCATACAACCAAGGACACATATTTGATTTTTCAACCCGTTTATATGCACTGGAGCATGTGCATGTAGTTGAAATTAGAATTATGCACCTGAAATGCCTACAAAACCAAGTTAATGTATAAAAACATCCAAACGAACCCTGAATAATTCCAATTTTTTTGACGACACACCTATATTTGCACGTTCACGATAGATAAAAGTTCTAGCAATTCAAACACCATCCTTTGTAGCTGTGACCTCATTACGTAATTCAAATCAAGACGATAAATCAAGTAGATCGCACACAGTTTATTATCACCAACCGTGTGAGATGCATCACAAAATATCTTGGAGCATCGTCGGTGTATAGTACGCCTATGGCTTACGCGAGAAGGTGCGTCGGCTACAGTCCACAGCCAGCGTGTCAAGCACACTAGCGCACTCCCCAAATATCATTTCACTGTTCATTCATCGCCGATGAAAGATGGGGACATGGACCCACATCGTGAGGGCAACTTCGGCGGCGCACTCCGGTGAGAGCGCGGCCACAGCCGCCAGGCGCGTGCTAACAAGCTTTGTGAGGGCGGCCGCAGTCTGCGTCTGGGCGGCCAAGGTAGCTCAAACGGCCGTTGTTGCTTCTCAGGCGGCATCAGCAGCATCTGCCTCGGGGATAGCAACTGGAGAGAGCGGCACAACAGCTGTCCATTTCGCAACAGTGGCCTTAGCCCTGATGGAGGCCGCCAACTACCATGTCGAGGCCGTCCACGCCCAGCTCGTGGCGGTCACCACACAAATCGAACGAAGCTTATCTGACAACGGTCAGCAACCCACGGCCGAAGAGTTGGCAATAGCCGAGAGAGTTCGAGCAGCCGTCTGTTCCTGCGTCGCTTACCTTGCCACGTGGAGCCCGCCAGAGCCCAGACTGCGACAGCCCACGCCCAGCTCATGGCGGCCTATTCCAAAGATATGGCGGACGCGGATGGCGAGATGCTTGCCGAGTATGGTGCAATTGATGCCATGGAGCCCCTTCCACAGGAGACCGTTGGGTGTGAGCTGGACATGGAGGCGGCGGCGGAGATCGATGAGCACCAGCCGTAGTAGTACCCTTTGTTTTTTTAATTAAGAGCGCCGATCTTGTAACACCCATGATGCGGCTATATCTCCCACGTGTCGGAGCACGATTTAGAGGCATAACCGCATTGTAGGCATGTCGCAAGAGGGGTAATCTTAACACATCCCATGTACTGAATAAGAAAGGGATAAAGAGTTGGCTTACAATCGCCACTTCACACAAAACATAAATATAGCATTACAACATCCAGAATACAAACAAGGTCCGACTACAGAACCAAATAAAGAAAGATAACCCCTAATGCGAAAGATCCCCGATCGCCCCAACTAGGCTCCACTACTGATCAACTGGAAATGAAACAATACAACGAACACGATCTTCATCGAGCTCCTCCTTGAACTCAGTTGCGTCACCTGCACGGTTATCATCGGCACCTGCAACTAGTTTTGGAAGTAATCTGTGAGTCACGGGGACTCAGCTATCTCACACCCTCGCGATCAAGACTATTTAAGCTTATGAGTAGGAAAAGGTTGTGAGATGGAGCTGCAGCAAGCACTAGCATATATGGTGGCTAACTTATGCAAATGAGAGCGAGAAGAGAAGAAAAGCACATTTGTGAACTAGAAGTGATCAAGAAGTGATCTTGAAACTACTTACGTTCAAGCATAACACAAGAACCGTGTTCACTTCCCGGACTCCACTAGAAAGAGACCATCATGGCTACACACGCGGTTGATGCATTTTAATTAAGTTAAGTGTCAAGTTCTCTACAACCGGATATTAACAAATTCCCATCTTCCCATAACTGCGGGCATGGCTTTCGAAGGTTCAAAACCCTACAGGGGTGTCCCAACTTAGCCCATCACAAGCTCTCACGGTCAACGAAGGATATTCCTTCTCCCAGGAAGACCCGATCAGACTCGGAATCCCGGTTACAAGACATTTCGACAATGGTAAAACAAGACCAGCAAAGCCGCCCGGATGTGCCGACAAATCCCGATAGGAGCTGCACATATCTCGTTCTCAGGGCACACCGGATGAGCCAGACGTCGGGTTGGCATAGACCTTGGTTCCCCAGGGGGCGCCAGACATCGCTCAGGTTGGACCAACACTTAGAGAAGCACTGGCCCGGGGGTTTAAAATAAAGAAGACCCTTGAGTCTGCAGAACCCAAGGGAAAAAGGCTTAGGTGGCAAATGGTAAAACCAAGGTTGGGCCTTGCTGGAGGAGTTTTATTCAAGGCGAACTGTCAAGGGGTTCCCATTATAACCCAACCGCGTAAGGAACACAAAATCAAGGAACATAACACCAGTATGACGAAAACTAGGGCGGCAAGAGTGGAACAAAACACCAGGCATAAGGCCGAGCCTTCCACCCTTTACCAAGTATATAGGTGCATTAAGTAAATAAGATATATTGTGATCTCCCAATAATAATCATGTTCCAACAAGGAACAAACTTCATCTTCACCTGCAACTAGCAACGCTATAAGAGGGGCTGAGCACAGCGGTAACATAGCCAAACAACGGTTTGCTGGGAAAGGTGGGTTAGAGGCTTGACATGGCAATATGGGAGGCATGATATAGCAAGTGGTAGGTATCGCAACATAGCAATAGAGCGAGCAACTAGCAAGAAAAGATAGAAGTGATTTCGAGGGTATGGTCATCTTGCCTGAGATCCCGCAAGGAAGAAGAACGAGTCCATGAAGAAGACAAACGGACGAAGTCGAACGGATCCTCACAACTCCGGAACGAAACGGAAGCTAACGAGAGAAGCAACCCGGAAAGAATCAAGCAACAAAGTAAACAACCATCACATAAACATGGCATGATGCACAATCAAGTATGATGCATGTCCGGTTTAAATATGCATGGCATGGCAAAGTGCACAAACAAAACTACAAGTTAAGTGGGGCTCAATATGCAACAGGTTGCATATTGACGGAACACCACATCAATTATTTAGTTCTCTCCCGTTTAGGTATCCAACAATATTAAATGTTGTTAAACATGGCAAGAGGAGAAGCAAAAGTAAAACCTCTATCTAAACAAGTTTAAATGAGGCTGGAACAAACAACAATTCCGGTAAATCCCCATATGCATTTAGCACTTTAATGCAAACAAGGATTTTAAACACTTTAATTGTTGTTATCATGATGCGGATGACATGTGCGAGTTTATGCAATTTTTATGAAAATGTTAACAGGAGCATATTATGAAGCATTGTCATCGTGGCGGAAACAAAAGGGGTGCCACGGCAACGATAACGGGAATGGTGCCACGACGGCGAAACGGAAATGATGCCACAGTAACATTCCGATGATCCGGTAGCTCACGGGGATACCGGTGCAAAAGGAAAAGTGGCGGGAGCGACCAAAAGAAGGTGGGGCACTCCCGGATACCGGGTGTCCCATGTGTCGGTGGCATGGCAACCGAGGGTCATGCACGAAACAAACGGGCACGATGCAAACACGGGGTTCATCTCGTATCACACAACATTCGTCCACGGTGGTCATCTCGATGTTATACCTTTGAAGCGTGTCTCTTCGGGGTGGATCGAGTTCAAAGCGGTGAATATGGAAGTAGATGTTCTCGCGACGGTTGTGGTATATGTCATCGGTAGTCGAACTTGGCGATCTAGAGAGGGTACTTGTCGGATCCACAACACTGTAACCATTCGTGGCAGAGAACTTGATGTTCACGGGTCTTCCAAAGACGGCGTACGTGTTACTCGGCGAAGTGCACGCCGACGGTAGTCGAACTTGACGTTTGCGTTACACGAGTCTTCGGCGGCAGTAGTCGTACATGGTTCGGAGTGGTTCTTGGCATTCTGGTCTGTAGTCGCTCGGGCGTTGTGGTACACATTCCATAGATGAACTTGGCGGGACATGGGTGTCATGGTACTTGCGTCCATGTAGTCGATCTTGCCGGTGTGGTACTTGTGTACCGGAGGAGAAGGTCTTGGCGATCTTGATGAATCCGAGTGGCTCTAGGAACACATCCACAGTGGTCTTCCATCTCCTTGTTTCCTGTACAAGTCTTAACCGATCCAGGGTTTGAGGGTGGCCACGGTCACGTGACACAGAGGATGTGGCTGTGGACGAGGGCGTAGGTGAAGCTGCTTCGGTGGTTGGGTTAAGGATGGTGTCGATGATGCGGATCTGCGGCCATGGACGGGGCGTCAGAAGCTGCTCCGATAGGTTGGATAAGGGTGTGAGGAAGCGGATCTGAGGCCGTGGACTTGTGAGTTGGCAAAGCGGCCCCGGTAGGGTTGAAAATGGTATAGGCGAAGCTACTCCCGTGGGGTTGACGATGGTGTCGGCAAAGCGGCTCCGGTAGGGTTGAGGAAGGTGTCGGCAAAGAGGATCAGAGGCCGTCGACGGGGGCATCGGTGGGGCAGC
>NC_057794.1:520826979-520856131 GCF_018294505.1 Triticum aestivum
GCGACCGCAGAATCAGATCCGGCGAGGTGGACGCCGCTGGCAGTGGATGGGCTCTCGTACGCCGGTGGATGAGCAGTCTAGGGTTTCGAGAGGGGAGGGGAGAAAGGCGGATGAAGTACGGACGGCGTGATGTGAGATGCTCTGGTGTTGTGGAGTTATTCGTTTTCGCGGGAGGGGGAGAGGAAATGGGGGTGCCGTGTAGTGGGGGGTACCGGAAGTTACCAAAGCAGCCCCGACCTATTATGTAGATGAGGGCGGTATTGTAACTGTTGGTTTCCGTGCACCAAGGACAAAAGGGGAATTTCGCATGCTAAAGACTAAGGTGGCGGAAATTTTAGAAGGAGGCAGGAGATACTGTTTGGATCAGATGATGACTCAGGAGTCTAATCAGAATATGTCTATGTGTATGTGCAGGCTTCACTGCTGGCCGCTGCCGCACGTACTGCGGAGGTCTCTGCACTGAAGCAGGACCTGGAGCGGTCCGAGAACGAGCCCGGCCTTACCAAGAGGCAGCTCGAGGAGAGCAAAGGTAAGCAATACCTTGTCTACGCTTTAAAAAGAAGTTCGGTTATAAAGTAATATGATCATCATGAATTTGCCAGGGGCCACGACCGAGGTGGCGACCCTAAAGAAGGCACTGTCCCAGGCCGAAAACAAAGCGGCCAAGGAGCGCCTTGAGCGGGAAAAGCAAGAAGCCCGAGTAGGCGAGGTGCAACAAGAGCTCGAGGCTCTCGCCAAGAAACACGAGTCCTTGGAGCTTGACTCTAAGACGTGAGAGTCTAAGCTTGCGAAGGCGCTCGAAAGTGCCCGGAGCGCCAATGCTGAAGCCCACAAGGCCCTCCAGGAGATTGATGCGGTGAAGAAGATAGCAGTGGCTAAGGCATTCATTATGCAAAGCAAGCATGTGAAGGATGCTTTCCTTTTACTTACCCGAGTTCGGAGCTCTCCAGGAGCGTTCACAGATCTTCCCCGCAGTGTACTGGATGCAGCGGAGTTTTATCGAGCTGAGGAGGGGAGCTCGACGGAAAAGTTGTTCTGGTCTCAGTATACTGGGACCGAACACCCAATGCCCTTGAGCGTCTAAGGGCAAGGGGGTAGGGGGTCAATGGGGTAATACCCTACGTCCTTCTTGATTGTTCTTGATGATATGAGTATTACAAGGGTTGATCTACCACGAGATTCTAGGGTATTACCTCCATGAAGAGGGCGAAGAAACACCTCATATCATCAGTAACTGTTGGTTTGTTGTCAAAATCGGCGGATCTCGCGTAGGGGGTCCTGAACTATGCGTCTAAGGCGGATGGTAATAGGAGGCATGGGACACGATGTTTAGTCAGGTTCGGGCCCTCTTGATGGAGGTAATACCCTACGTCGTGCTTGATTGTTCTTGATGATATGAGTATTACAAGAGTTGATCTACCACGGATGGTTGATCTACCACGAGATTGTCCATCAAGAGGGCACCGGAACCTTCGATGGTTCCAGACTCTGGCAGGTGGTCCCCTGTTAAGGGGGGCCAACCATCCGTGCCGGTGACCTCTGTCCAACCAGAGCCACCGGACAACTTACTAGAAGCGCTTCGCAGCGCTTCCATCGATGAAGAGCACCGCACTATCATAAGTGCGGTGGTCGAGAAGGTTCAGTCCGCCAAAAACGGACTGACCAAAGCTTGCGCCAGCCTCCTAACAGGCTTTGAGGTAAGCAATCAAAAAATATAAGAAAATATTACCGCATAGATAGTAGCCCCTGATGCTCTGTTTGGCGTTCAAGAAGAAAAGCCTAATAGAGGATCAAATGATGACTCAGGAGTCTAATCAGAATGTATCTATGTGTATGTGCAGGCTTCACTGCTCGCCACTGCCACACGTACTGCGGAGGTCTCTGCACTGAAGCAGGACCTAGAGCGGTCAAGACCGAGCTCGTCCTTACCAAGAGGCAGCTCGAGGAGAACAAAGGTAAGCAATACCTTTGTCTATATATTAAATAGGAGTTCAGGTGTAAGGTAATAGGATCATCATGGATTTGTCAGGGGCCACGACCGAAGTGGCGACCCTGAGGGAGGCGTTGGCCAAGGACGAAGACAAAGCGGCCAAGGAGCGCATTGAACGGGAGAACAAAGAAGCCCGAGTAGGCGAGGTGCAGCAAGAGCTCGAGGCTCTTGCCAAAAAGCATGAGTCCTTGGAGCTGGACTCTAAGACGCGAGAGTCTGAGCTCGCGCAGGCACTTGAAAGCGTCCAGAGCGCCAAGGCCGAAGCCCACAAGGCCCTTCAGGAGATTGGCGCGGTGAAGATGATAGCACCAGGTAAGGCATTCATTATGCAAAGCAAGCATGTGAAGGAGACTTTCCTTTTTCTTACCCGGGTTCGGAGCTCTCCAGGAGCGTTTGTAGATCTTCCCCGTGGTGTAGTGGATGCCGCGGAGTTTTACCGAGCTGAGGATAGGAGTTCGGCGGAGAAGTTGTTCTGGTCTCAGTATACTGGGACCGAACACCCCGTGCTCTTGAGCGACCAGCTGAAGCAGCTGGTCGAGCTTCACAAGGCGGCCGAACAGGCCATGAGGAGCCTTATAGTCCAGATGTGGCCTGGCGAGCCCCTGTCTGGCAGCTACTTCGGTCTGGTGAGGCGGCTTGTGGAAGCCTGCCCATGGCTTGAAGTCATAAAGTGGTCCATCTGCATCGAAGATGCACGCAGGGCTTTTGCCCGGGCAAAGGTGCACTGGGCGAAGTTGGATGCCGTGAAGCTGGTGAAGGAGGGGCCGCCGGAGGGCAAGGAGCATCGCTGCCCCGAGAACTATTATGAGAGTGTCCTGAAGGGCTCCCGCCTAGTGGCAGATGAGTGTGCCAAGGATGTAATTTTTGAATGAACATGCTCATGTGATCCTGTAATGTGAAATGAGTTTATTTGCGGCATGGGACGCTTTCTTAATTTAAAATATTACCTTCTATGCGGCCGTGTATAAAATCTGAGAGTAGGCCAGTCGTCGGCTTCTGCCCCCATGTAACTAGTACTGGGGTGTTCGGGATAAAAATGAGCACTCTTTACCCCAATTTTGGGTCCTTCGAGGGAGGTGTTCAGCACAACGAACCAGGTAATCGAACTATAATGCTTTATCACTCTCACTTAGCCATAGAAGTCTACAATTTTAAATTTTGGCGAAGCCCCTGGTATTCGGAGGGCCGAATTTGGGGCGCTATATACGCCTAAGCCGGACAAGTCCAACTCCTCGCCCAAAGCGGAAAAAGTCCTTAAGGACTTGAGACCTCTCGGACAGCGACCGGTCTCTCGCCTGATCATGACAGTCAGTTTTCGGCTTTCTCTACTGAGGTGCTTGCCCGGAAGAACCGAGACACAATCGCAGTAGTTCTCCCACCGCTACCTTAGCCGATATAACGGAACGTGAGGTACCAAAGCATGGGAGCCGGGCAAACCCAACATTTGACCAAAGACATGATTCAGAGCTGATGCATATAATGCTATAAGTTTGGGGTGCCACACTGTCGAAAGTGTTCGGACTTTTGGCGCTGTATTATGGGGTAAACAAGAGCCCCTGGCGTACTTACGTACCCTAACGTACGGGTGTGGATTGTCGTAAATGGACATATAAGGGAGAAAAGAAGAAAAACTTAAATAATGCAATGATAGACTATCGATATGCATTGTTATTTAGATAATACGTCGAAGCGTAATGGTACAAGTAGTGCAATAAGCAGGAAGCAGGATAATTTTAAATGTCCTATCCCAAGGCGAGCTGCGCATAGATTTGTAAAACCGGGTATATCAATTATTATTATTAGAGACCACCTGGGGGTTCCCGTGTTCATCTTAGCTCCTTGCCGCCTTGGTTGTTGCTTCCGGAATGTGTCCGGCAATCGTGTTGTTGGAAAGGGCTTCTAGAGAGTTAGGCCTTGAAAGAGAAAATGAATTATAAAGGTATACAGCCCCTAGGGTGGTTAAGCCACATTGCGGGGCGTGTCCTGATCGTGCCCCCGCCTATATCCACGGTATTTTCAGTGCATAGTTATGTACGCGCGACACGGATTTCGCCGCTTGACTGGGACTGGGACAGGGGCCGAATTGCTAGGCGAGCTCTGATCATGCCAGGTGATCCTGTTGTAGCTTGTTCTGGACTCGTTTGAAGGTGTCCGGGGGCTGTGATGCCGAACCAGTGGTCTGCCTTAAAAGGCTGATTTGTGCTTCTGCTGCAAGGGCCGCAGTGTGCTCTTCCATGTGGAGTGAGCGTTCTGTGTTTCCATTTACTGTTATGCCCCCCTGGGTCCTGGCATCTTGAGCTTGAGGTATGCGTAATGTGGCACCGCATTAAATTTTGCGAATGTTGTCCGTCTGAGCAGTGCATGATAGCCACTGTGAAACGGGACAATATCAAAGATTAACTCTTCGCTTCGGAAGTTGTCCGGTGATCCGAAGACCACTTCCAGTGTGATTGAGCCCGTGTAATGGGCCTCTACACCTAGGATGACACCTTTAAAGGTGGTTTTGCTGGGTTTAATCCTTGAGGGATTGATACCCATTTTTCGCACTTTATCCTGATAGAGCAGGTTTAGGCTACTGCCGCCGTCCATAAGGACTCGAGTGAGGTGAAATCCGTTAATGATGGGGTCTAGGACCAGTGCGGCGGATCCGCCATGACAGATGCTAGTGGGGTGGTCCCTGCCATCGAAGGTGATCGGGCAAGCAGACCATGGGTTGAACTTTGGGGCGACGAGCTCCATCGCATAGATGTCCCTTAGTGCATGCTTCCTCTCCCTCTTGGGAATGTGGGTTGCGTATATCATGTTCACCGTCTTCACTTGTGGGGGAAACCCCTTCTGTCCTCCTGTGTCCGGCGGCCAGGGCTCTTCCTAGTCATCACTATGTAGCCCCTTCTCCTTGTTTTCGGCATTTAATTTGCCGGTCTGCTTGAACACCCAGCATTCTCTGTTGGTGTGATTGGCTGGCTTGTCAGGGGTGCCGTGGATTTGACACGAGCGATCCAGTATGCGATCCAAACTAGACAGAGCTGGAGTATTTCTTTTAAATGGCTTTTTCTGCTGACTGGATCTAGAGCCTTTGAATCCAGCATTAACTGCCATATCTTCGGTGTTATCGCCGTTATTGCGGCACTTTGGTCTGTTACGACGTTGCCTACCGTTAACATCTTTGGTATCCGAAGTGTCCGGATTCCTCGATGTGTTATTGTTGCAAGCCAGCCAGCTATCATCGCCCGCACAGAAGCGGGTCATGAGTGTTGTGAGGGCTGCCATAGATTTCGGCTTCTCCTGGCCGAGGTGGCGGGCGAGCCACTCATCGCGGATGTTATGCTTGAATGCCGCTAGGGCCTCTGTGTCCGGACAGTCTACAATTTAGTTTTTCTTAGTCAGGAACCGAGTCCAGAATTGTCTGGCCGATTCTCCTGGCTGTTGGGTTATATGGCTCAAGTCATCAGCATCCGGTGGCCGCACATAAGTGCCCTGGAAGTTGTCAAGAAATGCGTCTTCCAGATCCACCCAACTGCCGACGGAATCTGCTGGCAAGCTGTTCACCCAATGCCGAGCTGGTCCTTTGAGTTTTAGTGGGAGGTACTTGATGGCGTGTAGATCATCACCGCGAGCCATGTGGATGTGAAGGAGGAAATCCTCAATCCATACAGCGGGATCTGTTGTGCCGTTGTATGATTTGATATTTACGGGTTTGAAACCCTCAGGGAATTCGTGATTCATAACTTCATCAGTGAAGCATAGGGGGTGTGTGGCGCCTCTGTGCCGGGCTATATCCCGACACAGTCCATACGAATCTTGTCTGCTGTATTCGGCCCGGCCGGATTTATTCTCGGTGTATCCGACGCGACGATCATCATCCCATGTTGGCGCGCGTGTCCGTGACCCGTATATTGACCTTGCGATTTTTGCCTTACTGTCCAATACGTCTCGCATGTCCCTTGTGTTGTCCCGGGCCTTAGTATTTTTGATTGAGTGGCGGCGGGGTGCAGGCTAAACTTCAGGCTGAAATGCCTCTCTGGCTCGGCCACGCGGTGGCTGGTCAGCCGCATCGCACACTGGTGATTGAGGTTTCAATGCTTCCTCCTCGAGGTGAGGTAGCAACCTGCGTTTTGGGTAACTCTTGGAGGGGCGCTCAAGTTCATACTCCTCGGCCACAAGGACTTCGGTCCACCTATATGCTAGCAAGTCTTGATCAGCTTGAAGCTGTTGCTGCTTTTTCTTCAGGCTATTTGCCGTGGCCATAAGCCGGTGCTTGAAGCGCTCTTGCTTGACGTGGTCCTGAGGCACGATAAATTCTTCGTCGCCGAGGCTCGCCTCATCTTTGGAGAGAGGCATGTAATTTTCCTTGTCCGGTTCTCCATCTGCTGCCCGCTCTGGGGGGCTAGCTTGATTGTCCTCTGGCTCGACATCACGCTGGAGGGGATTGTTGTTGTCTTCGGCACTATTCGGAGTGTTATTACCTCATGTGCCGGTATCACTGCTCTTGTTGTGGTGGGACTTAGAGCAGCGCAGCTGATGTCAGCGTTTGGGTTGCTTATTGGAGGGGTCATCCTCTGCTGTCTCGTCGCCATTGCCTTCTTTGGGGGTGTCCACTATGTATATGTCATATGTTGAGGTGGCGGTCCAGCGCCCTATGGGCGGTGGTTCCGGTTCGTCTCCGGCGTCGTCGTCCATACCGTTGAAGTCCTCGGAGTCGAAGTCGAGCATGTCGGTTAACTCGTCGACAGTGGCTACTAAGTGGGTGGTGGGTGGGCAGCGAATTTCTTCGTCTTCCGCATCCCATTCTAGCCGGACATAGTTTGGCCAAGGTTCTCCTGATAGGGAGAGAGACCTTAATGAATTTAGCACATCGCCGAAGGGCGAGTGCTGAAAGATATCCGCGGAGGTGAACTCCATGATCAGCACCCAGTCGGATTCAACGGGTATGGATGTAAGCGGCTCGGAGTCCGTGGCCGGAGATGAATCCAGTGGTTTGGCGACACGGCTCTCGTGAGGGGTGAAGTCAGTATCCGGCTCTATCGCCACTAAGAGTGCGGACTCCGTGGCAGGGTCCATCCCTCCACTCTTGGATGGCGCGACTTGCTCCGGATTAATGGTGAGAGTAGTTGCAGACACGATCTCCCGAACATTGTCCGACGGGAGAGTTACGTCATGCTCGTCGCGACTGTGAGGCGTATCCGACATGGGCTCGAATCCGTCGAAGATCAAGTCTTCGCGGATGTCAGCGGTGTAGCTTAAGTTTTCGAACCTGACCTGATGTCCAGGGGCGTAGCTCTCGATCTGCTCCAGATGGCCAAGTGAATTGGACCGCAGTGCGATGCCGCCAAATACGAAGATCTGTCCGGGGAGGAAAGCCTCACCTTGGACCGCATCGCTAGCGATGATCGAAGGAGCCATCAAGCCTTATGGTGACAACACAGTGGAACTCTCAATGAAAGCACCAATGTCGGTGTCAAAACCGGCGGATCTCGGGTAGGGGGTCCCGAACTGTGCGTCTAAGGCGGATGGTAACAGGAGGCAGGGGACACGATGTTTACCCAGGCTCGGGCCCTCTTGATGGAGGTAATACCCTACGTCCTACTCGATTGTTCTTGATGATATGAGTATTACAAGAGTTGATCTACCATGAGACCTTAGAGGCTAAACCCTAGAAGCTAGCCTATGGTATGATTGTCTATTGCCCTACGGACTAAAACCCTCCCGTTTATATAGACACCGGAGGGGGCTAGGGTTACACAAGGTCGGTTACAAGGGAGGAGATATCCATATCCGTATTGCCTAGCTTGCCTTCCACGCCAAGTAGAGTCCCATCCAGACACGGGACGAAGTCTTCAATCTTGTATCTTCATAGTCCAACAATCCGGCCAAAGGATATAGTCCGGCTGTCCGGAGACCCCCTAATCCAGGACTCCCTTACATGGTTAGTAAGAAACATCTTCCAGGGAGAATAGTTCCGTTAAGGGTTCCTTTCCCTGGGTACGCATGCCCTAATGTGCATGTCCGAACTGCGAAAAGAGACGCGGGCTATAAACATCTGGGGGTATGTGTTAAATTAAGTAGAAGTCATCTTTTGTTCACCGACCGAATATTCCCTTAAGAACGCTAGCTTTCGGCTTCACCCAGTCTGAGGTACACATCCGACTGACCCGACAGTAACAATCACAGAGGTGCTCCCCTTATGCCCTAGCCGAATTAACGGGAGCATAGGGCATAAATACAAGAGCCACGCAACCCAGCTTGGCCAAAACTTAAGTCATATCGATGCATATAATGGCGAAAAAAGGTAGTACATGTGGAAGAATAACACATGTGTGGGGCATAAAGCCCAGAAAAATATTTATATTAAGCTTCTGTATAAGAAGCCCCCAGGTATAATGAGCGCGGTTAGCGCGTCAAGATTGTGTAACAAAGACACAAGGTTAGCCTTTGAAGGCCTTGAGGAGAATAAAGAGAGAGAAAGAGAGAAAAGACAAATAATTGATATGCAAAAAATTGACAGAGGTAAGGAGACGAACATAGAGTCCGGCACTAGGCGTAGAATCTTCAGAGTCTAGCTGCGTTCCATGGGTTCGGCTTGAGTCGATTGTCCGATGCATCCCATAGACGATACGCTCCACCAGTCAGAACCTGGTCAATAATGAAGGGACCTTCCCATTTGGGCTTGAGCTTGTTCTTTTTCTTCTCCGGCAGGCGTAGAACTAGTTCGCCAACGTTATAGGTTTTGGCCCGTACTTCTCTACTTTGATACCTTCGAGCCTTTTGCTGATAGAATGCGGAACGGGCTTTTGCCACATCGCGCTCCTCCTCCAGGGCGTCCAAACTGTCCTGCCGATCGAGCTTGGCCTCTTTTTCTTCGTACATGCGCACTCGAGGTGAGTCATGAATTTTGTCACAAGGCAGAACCGCCTCTGCGCCGTAGACCATAAAAACAGTGTGTATCCGGTAGTGCGATTTGGCATGGTCCGCAGCCCCCATAGTACGGAGTCGAGCTCCTCTACCCAGTGCTTCTTTGATTCCATTAAAGATCCACTAATCTGGGTTTGATGCCGCTCATGATAAGACCATTTGCTCGCTCGACTTGACCGTTAGTTTGCAGGTGATAGACAGAAGCATAATCAAGCTTGATGCCCATGTTGCTGCACCAAAGTTTTACCTCGTCGGCTGTAAAGTTTGTGCCGTTGTCAGTGAAGATGCTGTGGGCGATGCCATAACGGTGTACAACCCCAGATATGAAGTCTATCACCAGTCCGGGTTCAGCCGTTTTGACAGGTTTGGCTTCTATCCATTTGGTGAATTTATCCACCATGACCAGTAAGTATTTTTTGTTATGGGTTCCCCCTTTAAGGGGTCCAACCATATCAATCCCCCAGACCGCAAAGGGCCAAGTAATGGGGATGGTTTGGAGAGCGGTAGGCAGCATATGGCTTTGGTTTGCAAAAACCTGGCAACCGACGCAATGTTGGACCAGATGTTGTGCATCTGCTCGGGCTGTCGACCAATAGAAACCTCTACGGAAGGCCTTGCTTACAAGGGCCCGGGCTGCAGCGTGATGGCCGCCGAGTCCAGCATGGATTTCTGCCAAAAGCTTCCACCCTTCCTCTTCGGAGATGCACCTTTGAAGGACTCCGGTAGTGCTTTTCTTATAAAGCTCTCCCTCGTGGACCTTGTAGGCTTTAGATCGCCGCACTATGCAGCGTGCCTTGTTTTGGTCCTCGGGTAGTTCCTGCCTGGTTAGGTAGGCTAGGAATGGTTCTATACACGGGGCGATGACGGCCATTATCACGTGGGCTGAAGGTGTTATTTCGATGGCAGAGCCTCCGATTGTGTCAGAGTGTTCGGTGTCTGATGATGTCGCCAGGTCCGGACTATTGCTACCGGTGTCCCCTTCCCATACCACAGATGGCTTAAACAGTTTTTCCAAGAAGATGTTAGGTGGGACAGGATCGCGCTTAGCACCGATACGAGCGAGGATATCCACCGCTTGGTTGTTTCCCGAGCCACATGGTGGAATTCAAGCCCCTCGAACTGAGCTGGCATTTTGAGGACGGCGTTGCGATATGCCGCCATTTTCGGATCCTTGGCATCGAAGTCTCCATTTATTTGAGATATTGCGAGGTTCAAGTCCCCACGCACCTCCAGGCGTTGAATGCCCATGGAAACTGCCATCCGGAGACCATGTAATAGGGCCTCGTATTCGGCTGCGTTGTTGGAGTCTATATATAGTGTTTGGAGTATGTATTGGACAGTATCTCCAGTGGGGGACGTCAGGACGACGCCAGCCCCCAGACCAGCCAGCATTTTAGAGCCATCAAAGTGCATGATCCAATTGGAGTATGCGCCGTACTCTTTAGGGAGTTCAGCTTCTGTCCATTCGACGATGAAATCGGCCAGTACTTGCGACTTAATGGCTCGTCGTGGTCTATATGTTATGTCAAACGGGAGGAGCTCAATAGCCCATTTGGCAATCCAGCCCGTGGCGTCATGGTTTCTTATTATGTCGTTGAGTGGTACTTCTGAGGCCACCGTGATTGAACACTCTTGAAAGTAGTGTCGTAATTTCCGGGATGCCATAAATACCGTGTATGCTATCTTTTGATAATGTGGGTACCGTGATTTGCATGGAGTGAGGACAGTGGACACATAATAGACCGGCTTTTGAAGTGGGAATTTATGTCCGTCCATCTCTTGTTCAACGACGAGCACTGCGCTTACAACTTGGTGGGTTGCCGCTATATATAACAGCATTGGTTCGCCGACATTTGGCGCGGCCAAGATTGGGTTGGTGGCTAGGATGGCTTTTATTTCTTCTAATCCGGCCGTGGCTGCGTTCGTCCACTCGAAGTGTTTGGTGCACCGAAGAAGGCGATAAAGGGGGAGTGCCTTTTCTCCTAATCGGGAGATAAAGCGGCTTAAGGCCGCCACGCATCCAGTTAACTTCTGGATTTGCTTGAGGTCAGTTGGGATAGCTGATAACCCACAAGTATAGGGGATTGCAATAGCTTTTGAGGGTAGAGTATTCAACCCAAATTTATTGATTCGACACAAGGGGAGCCAAAGAATATTCTCAAGTATTAGCAGCTGAGTTGTCAATTCAACCACACCTGGTAACTTAGTATCTGCAACAAAGTGTTTAGTAGCAAAGTAATATCATAGTGATGGTAACAGTAACAAGAGAGTAACGAAAGCAAATTAATGTTTTTGGTATTTTGTAGTGGTTGTAACAATAGCAAGGGGAAAGTAAATAAGCGCAAACCAATATATGGAAAGCTCGTAGGCATCGGATCAATGATGGATAATTATGCCGGATGCAGTTCATCATGTAACAGTCATAACATAGGATGACACAGAACTAGCTCCAATTCGTCCATGTAATGTAGGCATGTATTCCAAATATAGTCATACGTGCTTATGGAAAAGAACTTGCATGACATCTTTTGTCCTACCCTCCCATGGCAGCGGGGTCCTAATGGAAACTAAGGGATATTAAGGCCTCCTTTTAATAGAGAACCGGAACAAAGCATTAGCACATAGTGAATACATGAACTCCTCAAACTACGTTCATCACCGGTAAGTATCCCGATTATTGTCACTTCGGGGTTAACGGATCATAACACATAATAGGTGACTATAGACTTGCAAGATAGGATCAAGAACTCTCATATATTGATGAAAACATAATAGGTTCAGATCTGAAATCATGGCACTCGGGCCCTAGTGACAAGCATTAAGCATAGCAAAGTCATAGCAACATCAATCTCAGAACATGGTGGATACTAGGGATCAAACCCTAACAAAACTAACTTGATTACATGATAAATCTCATCCAACCCATCATCGTCCAGCAAGCCTACGATGGAATTACTCACGCACGGCGGTGAGCATCATGAAATTGGTGATGGAGGATGGTTGATGATGACGACAGCGACGAATCCCCCTCTCTGGAGCCCCGAGCAGACTCCAGATCAGCACTCCCGAGAGGATTTAGGGCTTGGCGGCGGCTCTGTATCGTAAAACGTGATGAAATATTCTCTCCTATTTTTTCTCCCCGAAAGCAGATATATAGAGTTGGAGTTGGAGTCGGGAGGTCTCCAGGGGGCCCACGAGGTAGGGGGGCGTGCCCTAGGGGGGGCGCCCCCCACCCTCGTGGACAGGGTGTGGGCCCCCTGGTCTTCATCATTGGCGAGGATTTTTTATTATTTATTGTAAGATATTCTGTGGAGTTTTAGGTCATTCCGAGAACTTTTGTTTTCTGCACATAAAACAACATCATGGCAGTTCTGCTGAAAACAGCGTCAGTCCGTGTTAGTTCCATTCAAATCATACAAGTTAGAGTCCAAAACAAGGGCAAAAGTGTTTGGAAAAGTAGATACGACGGAGACGTATCAATAGCCAACTGCGACAGAGCTTAGATTTTAGCCGGATTTGCATCAATTCCTCTACTGGAGACGATAAAGCCCAGGAGCTTTCCAGCGGGTACACCAAAAACGCATTTTTCCAGATTGAGCTTAATGTCGTATGTTCAGAGATTGTCGAACGTGAGCCTCAAGTCGTCTATTAAGGAGTCGATGTGTCTAGTTTTAACGACCACATCGTCTATGTATGCCTCCACTGTTTTGTCGATCTGCTTTTCCAGACATGTCTGAATCATACGCTGATACGTTGCGCTGGCGTTTTTGAGCCCAAAGGGCATTGTGCTAAAACAGAAGGGGCCATATGGAGTGATAAATGCCGTTGCGGCTTGATCGGACTCCGCCATCTTAATTTGGTGGTAACTGGAGTATGCGTGTGTAAGTGCATCTAGTGCCATCCCTAGTTGGTTTTGGAGTATTGACGACAAACCTAGTTGAGGGACTAATGTGTTTGTGAGAATTGCAGGATAACACAGGTAGAAGTCCCTCATTGATTCGGTTTTACTACCAGAGATGACCCCCAAAAATGTATGAAGACATTGAAGACAAAGGTGGTATATGAAGATATTCACATTGAAGACTATGACAAAAGAAGACACGTTATGAAGCCTATGGAGCTCGAAGACTTAGATCTTTCGTAGTTCTTTTTCTTTTGTGTTGAGTCATAGGAACCACCGTACTGTTGAGTGGGGTCCAGGAGAACCAGTCAGAATGACTGAAGTGATGCCTAAACCAAAAACCTATGTCTTCGAGTGAAGACAATGAGAGAGAATCTTGTCCAGAGCCGGACAAGTCAGCTTTGCTTGTAGCCCAAGTAAAGTTGCCATGAGAGTTTGAAATCTGACCGTTGTGACACGTGTCAGTTCCTTAGTGACCCAGGGTCATTTCGGACAAATCAGGTCGGGTTGCCAAGTGGCTATAATAGCCCACCCCCTACAACCATAAACGGTTGGCTGCTCAGATTTTAGTGCACGGCTTTTGTCGTTTGAGAGCAACCCACCTCGAAGCCTTTGAGAGAAAATTCCTAGTGAGGAGAAAAGCCCTAACCACCCAGAGCCAGAGAACATTGGGCATCACTTAAGTCTTCTTGTTTGTGTGATCTGAAGACTTATTACACTTGAGGACTGTGAATCCTCCAGACGGTTAGGCATCGCGTTCAAAGCATCCAAGAGACATTGTGGATTGCCTGTGAACGAAGTCTGTGAGGGTTTGGGAGTCTACCTTGAAGACTTACCAGAGTGATTGGGCGAGGACTATGTGACCTTAGCTCAAGGAGAATACGGTGAGGACTTGGTGTCCTGAGCTGTGTGTTCAGGACTGGGTGTCCGGGACTGTGTGTCCTAAGGTTTAAATACCTAGCCGCTCCAACCAGACGTACAGTTCTCACAGCAACTGGAACTGGTCCAACACATCATTGTCTTCAACGAGTCACGGGTTTCATCTTCACTTCCTTTTTCTTACTGTTACTCATTGTGAAGCCATTGCATGCTTGCTCTATCTTTTGTCTTCACAATGTGAATGTATAATCTGTTTGGCTTCATAACTTCTTCCCACCTGATCCTTATTACACTTCAGCTGTTTGTCATTGCGCTTTCACTTTATTGAATACTTGACTATGGCTGGCCTAGTGTAATCTAACTTCCGCTGCATAGTAATAGGCATAATCTTTGCTGTTTGTCTTCATAACTACCACGTTTTGAAGACTTTCATAAAAATCGCCTATTCACCCCCCCTCTAGTCGATATAACGCACTTTCAATTGGTATCAGAGCTAGGTGCTCCCTTGTTCTGTGTGATTCAGTTTAACCACCTGGAGTTTTAGCTATGTCGACTACAGGGATAATCAAAGTCTCTGCTGCGTGCCCCGTCTTCGATGCAACTGAATATCCCTACTGGAAGAATAAGATGCGCATGCATCTTGAAGCCATTGACGTCGACCTATGGTATGTCGTCGAGAACGGCGTTCCCAAGGCTGGAGAAGGTGTCATTGCTGCTGATGTCAAGAAGTTCACTCAACTGGACTCTACTGCCAAAAATATCATCTGTGGTCATCTGACAAAAGGACAGTATGGCCATGTGAGTGCCTTGAAGACATCCAAGTTGGTATGGGACTGGCTCTCCAAGGTCAATGAAGGCGTCTCAACCCAGAGAGATCAAAGAATCAGTGTTCTTCGCAACCTCTTCAACTGCTTCAAGCGAAATGACAATGAGAATGTCCAGCACACATTTGACCGGCTCACTGACATCACAAATGAGCTTCAAGCCCTCGGCGCCACTGAGATCACCAAACATGAAGTCGTCAAGACGCTGCTGAGATCACTTGATAGTTCGTTTGACATCCTAGCCCTGATGATTCAAGAACGTCCTGATTTCAAGACACTCGATCCGTCTGACATACTTGAGAGGCTCAACACACATGAGTTTCATCTTTCTGAGAAAAGAGATATCTACGGTCCAAACTATGGACGAACTCGTGCCTTGGAGGCAAAAGCTGTTTCCTCATCTGAAGAAGAATCTGATAGCAGTTCTAATGATCCTGAAGACATTGGAAGGGAACTTGCAATGCTAGTGAAGAAGTTCCAAAAATTCACCAAGAAGAAAGGCTTCAGAATATCTTCACGATCAAGCTCAAGGAATGATGAAGCTTCTGCTCATGACTACAAGAAGAAAACATGTCACATGTGCAAGAAAACTGGACACTTCATCTCTGAGTGTCCACAGTGGGACAATGAGAACAGAAGGAAGAAGAAGAGCAAGGAATATGATTCTGACGACAAGAAGAAGAAGAAATACTCAAAGTCTTCTTCCAAATCTTCCTCAAAGTCTTCATCACACAAGAAGAGCTCATCTGGCAAGGCACGTGCATTTGTTGGCAAGGAAATGGATTCAGGGGAGGAGTCCGCTTCTGAGGAGGCAGAGGTGGAATCTGAGGAGGAGCCTGAGTCTGGGATTGCGAGTCTGGCTACAACATACGTCGCCAAGTCCATCTTCAACACTGAAGACAATGACTTCATCACCGACACTAATGCAAATGACAAGAATGACTTCACTCCTACCTACTGCTTCATGGCACGCGGTGCCAAGGTAAACACACGCACTACTCGCTATCAAACATCTAGTGACGATGACTCTGACTGTGATTCAAAACCCAGCTACAAAACACTTGCTAAAATTGCAACTGAACAACAGAAAGCTATGGAACATATTCAAAAACTGTTAGACAAAAGCGATGATCTGGTGGGTGCTGAAATGACTCGATCTGAATCCTTAATTGAAGACATAAAAAATCTTCACGTTAAGTATCAGGGACTTGAAGATCGCCTTGATACTCTCTCAACAACTCATGAAAAGCTTTCCTATGATTATCTTCAAAGGAAGCAAGAACTTGAGAAGTTGAGAGCGGCTCATGAAGATCTTCAAAAGGAAAACGAGTCACTTCACGCCGAACAGATTAGTTCCGCTCAGGAAGGATTTGAACCACCATGTCTTAAATGCATTGAGCGTGATAATGCTACTTCTGTTGCTGAATGTTCCACTGCTACTGCTGTTGCAATATCTTCAACTGTTGATGTGGTAACTAACCCCTCTGCTGAGGATACCACTGCTATTGCTGATGAGAATGCTAGGTTGAAGACATTGCTTGAAACAGGGATGTACAAAAGTCTTAAAGGACATCAGACATTATGTGATGTCCTGAAGAAGCAGATTTTGAATCGAAACCCTAGGAAAGATGGTGTTGGGTTCGCAAGGAAAATAAATGCAGATGGCTCTTACTGGAAACCTGAGCAGTACCCTAAAACCACATGGGTTGCTGCAAAGGAACTTTCAGCAGATCCATCCAATTTATCTGGCTACACTTGTGCTAACCCCATTATCATTGATGAATCCTTTGATGCAAACTATAAACTGTTTAAGAATCAGAATGGTGAAGTGTTTGCTAGGTACATTGGTACTAACTGCAGGAATGGACCGCCTATGAAGAAGACCTGGGTTCCGAAAAAGTGTCTGGAAAATCTTCCTGTGAATGTCTTCATGACACCTCACTTGAAGAAGATAAACCTCAGACCAAAGGCTTCATACGGTCCACATGCTTCATACAAACAGAGGACTCACCTGAGTCACACTAATGCAAATGTTTTGCAGGGAAACCATACTCAGGCATATGAATATGAGAGCGGTTCATTGAACCGTCATGTTCATATGACCAAAAATTATTCTGCTTATTCCTATGAGTATTATTGTCCACCTGCAAGACTGTTTGCTAAGGCTTCAAAGCCAAAATTCTCAGATGCTGCACTTAGACTTATTGCTTCTAAGCCACCCTTGAAGATGTGGGTGGTTAAGAAAGCTTAACTCTCTTTTGCAGGGAAAGGTCTCCAGCAGAAAAACAAAATCTTCTGACGCTATTGCTGGGGACCTTAAAAGTCTTGTAGGGCGCAAGATAAAATGCCCGAATGGCATCATTATGTACTTCATTCCTGAATCGCATGCTACTCTCCCTATTAGTCCTAATCTGGATCTAAGTTTTCATAACCCACTGGTTCATCAAATGTTTTTGCTTCACAATTCTCTTCGTGTAGCCTATCCCCCTAACTGCACTGTAGGGTACGACACTAGCGACTTCAAAGTCTTTAGAATGGATTATTGACAGTGGATGTACAAATCACATGACTGGCAAAAGAAGCCTTCTTATGGACTCAACCTTACGTCCATCCGACAAGAGCCACATCACATTTGCTGACACTGGTAAAAGTAAGGTACTGGGTCTAGGTAGAGTTGCAATCTCAAAGGATCAACACATGGATAAAGTCATGCTTGTTGAATCCCTTGGCTTCAACTTAATGTCCGTCTCAATGCTTTGCGATTTGAACATGATCGTAATGTTTGGAAAATATCGTTGCCTAGTACTAATGGAATCTGACAAGTCTCTAGTGTTTGAAGGGTATCGGAAAGATGATTTGTATGTGGTAGATTTCTCAGCAGGGCCACAACTTGCAGTATGTCTTCTTGCAAAAGCTTCAGAATGCTGGCTTTGGCATCGAAGGCTTGGGCATGCTGGCATGAGGAACCTCCACACCCTTGCGAAGAAGAAGCATGTCATAGGCATCGAGGGCGTCAAGTTCAAGAAAGATCACTTATGTGGTGCCTGTGAAGCAGGGAAGATGACAAGGGCAAAACATCCTTCAAAGACAATCATGACTACTACTCAACCCTTCGAACTGCTCCACATGGATCTTTTCGGTCCCACTCACTACTCAACTTTTACTACTACTGCTTGCCTCTATGGCTTTGTCATTGTTGATGATTACTCTAGATATACTTGGGTGCACATAATCCTTTATAAGACTGAAGTGCAGGATGTCTTCAGACGATTCGCCAATCGAGTTATGAACAATTTTGGCGCCAAGATAAAGCACATCAGAAGTGACAATGGCACTGAATTCAAGAACACTGGCCTTGATACATATCTTGATACCTTGGGCATCACACATGAATTCTCAGCTCCGTACACGCCACAGCAGAATGGCGTCGTCGAACGCAAGAACAGAACACTCATTGAGATGGCCAGAACGATGCTAGATGAATACAAGACTCCAAGAAAATTCTAGACTGAAGCCATTGATACTGCATGTCATACAATCAATCGTGTTTATCTTCACAAGCTTTTGAACAAGACATCTTATGAACTCCTAACTGGCAAGAAGCCAAATGTCAGTTACTTCAGAGTATTTGGCTCAAGGTGCTGGATCAAGGACCCACACCACACCTCAAAGTTTGCACCAAAAGCACATGAGGGCTTTATGCTTGGATATGGAAAGTATTCGCACTCCTACAGAGTCTTCAACCTCTTTCATTACAAAGTTGTTGAAACAGTGGATGTGCGGTTCGATGAGACAAATGGTTCACAAAGAGAGCAACTACCAAATGTGCTAGATGAAGTTCCAGCTAGTGAATCAATCAAGCTAATGGGAACTGGAGATATTATACCTTCTGAAGCTCATCCTGAAGAAGAACTTATCATCTCAGCACCTGATCAACATGAAGACAATGCTCAGCCTGAAGACATTCCTCCCAACAACAACACAGATCAGCAAGAGCAAAGTCTTCGCCCTGTACATCCTCGTGTTGCAAATGAAGTGCAGATTGATAGAATAATTGACAGCATCAATGCACCTGGTCCACTCACTCGTTCAAGGGCAACTCAGCTAGCAAATTTTTGTGGGCACTTCGCATTCGTATCAATATCATAACCCAAGAAAGTTGAAGAAGCCTTCATGGAACCTGAATGGATTCAAGCTATGCAAGAAGAACTTCAACAGTTTGAGCTGAATAATGTATGGGAACTGGTTAAGCGTCCTGATCCACGGAAGCACAACATAATAGGCACCAAATGGATATACCGCAACAAACAAGATGAGCATGGTCAAGTTGTCAGAAACAAAGCTCGTCTCGTTGCTCAAGGATATACTCAAGTGGAGGGCATTGACTTCGATGAAACATTTGCTCCTGTGGCTAGGCTTGAAGCCATACGCATACTGCTGGCCTATGCAAATCATCATAACATACTTCTATATCAAATGGATGTGAAAAGTGCCTTTCTCAATGGCAAGATTGAAGAAGAAGTGTATGTTGCACAACCACCTGGCTTCGAAAATCCAAAACATCCCGACATGGCATACAAGATCAACAAGGCACTGTATGGCCTCAAACAAGCCCCTAGGGCCTGATATGACACACTCAAATACTTCCTGAAGAGCAGAGGCTTCATACCTGGTTCCCTGGATCCCACTCTTTTCACGAAGACATATGATGGTGAACTGTTTGTGTGCCAAATATATGTGGATGACATTATCTTCGGCTGCACCAATCAGAAGTACAGTGAAGAGTTTGGATATATGATGCAAGAGCAATATCAGATGTCCATGATGGGGGAGCTGAAGTTCTTCCTTGGTCTTCAAATACGACAACAACGCAATGGCATCTTCATATCTCAAGAGAAGTATCTCAAAGATTGCCTGAAGAAGTTCGGCATGCAAGACTGCAAAGGCTTCACAACACCAATGCCAGCCAAACATCATCTAGGTCCTGACGACAATGGTAAAGAGTTCGATCAAAAGGTATACCGCTCCATGATTGGTTCTTTGCTTTATTTATGTGCATCTAGGCCAGATATTATGCTTAGTGTTTGCATGTGTGCTCGATTTCAAGCGGCACCAAAGGAGTCGCATCACTTAGCTGTGAAGCGAATTCTTCGATATTTGGCTCACACCCCAACTCTAGGATTATGGTATGCAAAGGGCTCAGAGTTTGATTTGGTTGGATTTTCGGATGCTGATTATGCTAGTGACAAAGTTGATCGCAAGTCTACATCAGGCACATGTCACTTTCTGGGACGATCACTTGTATGTTGGTCTTCAAAGAAGCAGAACTGTGTATCTCTCTCCACTGCTGAATCTGAATACATTGCTGCTGGATCTTGCTGCGCTCAGCTTCTGTGGATGAAGCAAACACTCAAGGACTATGGCATTCATCTGAAGCAAGTGCCACTTTACTACGACAACGAAAGCGCCATCAAGATTGCCAACAACCCAGTTCAGCACTCGAAGACAAAGCACATTGAAATTCGTCATCACTTTCTCATAGATCATGTTGTGAAGGAAGACATTGATATCATACACGTCAACACTAAAGAGCAATTGGCAGATATCTTCACCAAGCCCTTGGATGAGAAGAGATTTTGCAAGTTACGGTGTGAGCTAAATATCCTGGAATCCTCAAATGTCCTGTGATCAGGCACACATCCTAACACTTATGCATATTGATGACTTAGATGTGCAACACACAAAGTAAAGTATATCTTCAATCAATGAAGACATACATTCTAAGTGTGAATACATTAATGTGGAATTTGACTTCAGAGCGCCACGATAATTGTGTGTCGTGTCTGGGTCTAATACTTCCTATACAATGGGTAACGCCACCACCAAACGTTCTATTTTGAAGTGTTTCACTCATGGCATTACCTTGCAATATCTTCACATTTGGTTTGGCTTCGAACTCAACATGTCTTCATGATTATCTTCACTATGTTGATTATATAGATATATACATACTAGTGTTCTGTCCTCTACAGCATTCACTTATAGGTATGTCTTCTTGGTTGAATCTTTTGAACTAAGTGAATGTGATCGGACCCCAATCTGTCTATGCTTTCTATCTCAAATTCTATCTCTCCAAGTCATATGCATTCTATTGAAACTGTCGAATGTCTTCACTGCATCCTTGTCAGCAGAAGATAAAGAGACAACCATAAAGTCCGTTTTCAATGCTCATTCCTCCACATAAAATCCGGAGAAGCAGGAACGACCGCCCGACAATCCAGGCGTGCGTGGGACGTGGAACAAACCCAAAACTTCTGCAAACTGGCCACGCGTTCCTCAGATGCGAATCGCCAGGGGCACCTGTGTAATAGCACAGTGCCGCCCCTGAGCCTATAAATTCACACTTACCGCGGTCATTATCTCCTTCTTCCACCCTCGCACGAACCCTAGCGCCACCGCTAGCACTTGACGACACCGGCAACGAAGCGCTTTGCTGCCGCAACTTCTCCGACGCCGTCTTCACGCCGATCGTGGACATCGTCCTCTCCGCCGTCGCCATAGGTGTCCTCCGTCGCCAAGTTAGGGCACGGAGGATTGAACTGCTCGGCATCAACTCCCACTTCCGTCTAGCAATTCCAAGTGTGGTAAATAAAACTTCTTTTTACAGCCCCTTTTGATCTCATGGTTCTATCACTTTCTACCATAAGAAGTTTATCGTCACACAAGTTAGATCTCTCACTCTGCATCTCATAACATGCCTAGTATATTCACTTGTGCTTCATGAAGTAGTTAGATTCCTCACTTGTACTGATCTGTGGGTTCGTACAAATCTGGAACCAACTTCTTATCTATGAGTGAATGTCTTCGCACGATGAGGTCAATGTCTTCTAAACTGATTAATCTTCAAAACCTTCTGAGAATGCATATGACATCTTCCCCTTCCCTCGCACCTTAATGCTGTCACAGGTACATGTCCGTGGGAGAATCCTTCGGTTCTCACAGTCTGCATTCATTTGCAGAATTCCTACAGCATCACATAAACTCTCCTGAAGCCAGTTCCTGTTGGTCCAGAAAAAGAAAGCCTTTGAAGCCTTTGAAAGTTTTGAAGCCTTTCAAGTTAAAGTTTATGGCTTCAGAAGCAGCAGCAAGGAAGGGGGCAGACAGAGACGTGAAGGAACTTCCAAAGATCTGCCTGAAGACCTGGCAGAAATGTATAAAACAGATCCAGAAGAGAGTTATGGGCAGCGCAAGACCCGAATCCAATGGATTCGACGCTATTGGGCAGAACAGTGGTTCAAATACCGCTTCGTCACGCAGGAGTATGCTGAGAAATGTGCCATCAAGAAACCATGGGGGGACATCATTTACAAGAATCTCATACCCAGGACCAGAGATGAAGCCATTGCTCAAGGCTTCTACCCATGCATGGTCCGAGGACCACAGCCTGATGATGCGCATCAGTCGTCACTCCTCTGGTGTCGTGACGACAATCTGTTCAAGTGCAACTTCCAGTTTGCCCAACAATCAGCGAAGCTGAACAAGAAGAAATTTGGGTTAGACTTCAACCCTGGCCCCTCCGCACCAAGGGTAGATGGCACACGCTACGCAGAACCCAATATCATCGGTCCATTTGCCAACCTTGAAGGCCTCATCACCCACATCCTAGTCCAAGGGACTGCCATGAATGACCCTCCAGCTGACTCTAAGTCTGATGAAGCTCCTGCTGTACCGAAGCCAAAGCAATCAAAGAAGCCGAAAGCTTCAAAGCAGGCCCCTTCCTCAAAAATCTCAAGGGCGAAGCCATTGGGAACTGCACCTCCTGAAGACAGTGTGCAGTCTGAAGACGTATCCCGCATCTCCAAGCCCCAGAAGGCCACAGTGCCTCAGCCACACACCGGCAAAGAGCTCACAGCTGATGCCATCCTGTGCAGCGAAGCAATAGATCTGTCAAGTGATGAAGATCTTGGAGAGGACGCTCTAGAGCAGCTCATCAAAAGTAAAGAAGAAGCTGAAATCTTCAACAATTTGCCTCTCTTTGATGTCGCCATCATCCACAATTTCATTGATGAATGGTTTGCCTCACCAGACATCAGCTTCGAAGATCTGTAGCTCCCCGTTGGCCTCAGCATCGCTTTCCAAGGCGCTATTGCTTTAGAACTTGCTATTGCACAACGCATAGTTGAACTGAAACAGAAAATTGATCATGAAAAGGCTCAGTTCAAGAAGCATATGGCCAAGCTCAGCGTGCAAGAAGTGAAGAGCTTCAAGGCCATGCTGCATGAGCTCAAAGAAAATTTTCTGAAGAAGCGTGCAGAAGCTCAGGGCTCACGTGAGCGGATGAAGTCTCTGGCGGAAAGATGTGTACAAGCCTACAATGAGGCTGAAAAGCGCAAGGCACTTGGGCGTCCAGGCATTAACCCCAAGATGGACGCGAAGAAGAAGAAGAAGCCTGCTATGGCTGAACCAGAGGCACCTAGGCAAGAAGCGGTTCCAATTGTCTTCCCAACTGCAACGACTGGTTCGAAGCCAAAGAGCCGGTCAACAGCTTCAGAGCTTAAGAAGACAAGAACTGCTGAGGCTGAAGCAAGAAAGAGGAAAAGCTCTGAAGCCTCTCCTACTGCCCCCAGCAAGAAGAAGGGAAAGATCAAGAAATCTCGGGCTGCTCCCACAGAGCCCTTGATAGTTGAACCTATTGCTATGGTGCACCCGAACGCAGAACGTCAACTAACGGTTCATGAGCCTGCTTCCACAGAGGCTCCTGAAGCTGAAGATATACCAGCAGCCGACCCCATTGCTGCTGAAGACATTGGTCATTAGGACAATGTACAAGATGATGCAACCCTTCCTCAGAATGAACAAAGCGAACTCATCAGCATTGGTCGTCCTCTGACGCCAATTGCACAAGATGCGTCATGGGCGGATCGCCCTCAAGAGGAAGAAGACTTTGAGGCCCAGCCCACTCCAACCCCACAAGCATCGTCTGCGTTCCGCAGGCTTTGCAAAGGTCCAAGGCCTCAAGTCCGAGCTGAAGACATTCCGGCTGCATCAGCCGAAGAAGAAACACCACAAGAGCCCACTCCAATGCTCCATCAAGAAGCAGTTCTCCAGGAGAACGTGCTTGTGACTGATCCTCCAGCTAGTCAAGCGGAGGAGGAAAATGTTGAGGCTGCCACAACAAATACTGAAGCAAATGTGGAGCCCTCCCCACCAAAAGCTTCAGCAGACAGCAAAGCTACGGAACCAGACACTTCTGTTCCTGAGTCTGCTGCAGGTCCACAATTTGATTACCATGTTGAGCACAGGCCTCATGTCCAGAAGCCAGTCCCAAGGCTGCCAAGGTTCCCAGGTCCTGCATCAGCACCTGGCTCATTTGACATCAATAGCTTCAAGGTAGACAATACATTTTTCAACAGCTCCAAGAACCCCTATTAAAGGGAAAGGATTTCATCAGATAGGTTCTGGAGCTATCCTCAGCGCAGCTACTATTCATGCATATTATACAACCAAGGACACATCTTCCCGCACAAGCGCCTTGAAGTTGAAGCTATTGCTGGTCTGCCCTGTTTAGAGGAAGCGTTGGATTGCTTCAAGCAAGTGGGTTTGCTGCCGTTTATAACTAATGAAGAGCACTGGAATGAAGAGCTTCTGCTTCAGTTCTATGCCACCCTCCATATTAAAGGATACAACAGAGATCTAAAGACATGGGCCCTGGAGTGGATGACCGGCAATGCCCATCATGAAGCTAATGCATTTGATATCATTGAGCTCACCGGCCTGCCCACTCCTGGCGAATTCTTCGAGGAAGGCTGTCAACTACATGCTGAAGCTATTGAGAGCATATTCCAGCGGACTGAACCCAATATGAGTCAGATGCTCTCAATGATGAAGCCATTGCCCCATGATGCACCCTATCCAACTGAGTTCTTCGTTGAAGACCTTGAGTACCTGCCTAGGACCATATATCACATCATCCGGCGGACTCTCTGGCCCATTAAGGGGCACTATCCAAATGCAAAGATTGAGGGTGCAATGAAGACTATGATATTCTGCATCCTTCATGGCAAATGCTTCAACGCACAGGATTTCTTCATACGCCAACTTGCAACGTTAGGCTCAGACTTATTTGGTTTGAAGTTCTATGCTCCTTGGGTGATGAGGTTGATCAAACTGCACTCTGCGATCTCGTATCAGCCCTCTGCCCGAAACCATCGGATCTTCTTGCCAGATGTGGATACCTCTGCTGAAGCTATATATCCAGCGCCTGCCAAGCAACCGTTGAGTCTTCAAAATGCAGAACACCAGAGCTTCACTCAGAATGATGAAGGTGTTGAAGCCATCTCCAGGGTGTATCCTTTGGCTGGCACTACACGTGCGCCACACCCTGCTTCAACTGAAGCCACTGATAGTGCAACTGCTTCAAGACCCAAGAAGCGCACTCGTGTTCTTAAGGATAGGCGCCAGGATTTGTCCTTCTTTGGTACCATCACCAGGTTTGCTAGCAGTCCGGATGCTTTATTTCTCTGATGAATCCGGCCTCCAGTAACTTGGCTAGCTCCTCTCCCATGGCTTGTCACTTAGGTTCCGAGAAACGCCGAAGAGTCTTCTTGACCGGCTTGAATCCTTTTAGAATGTTAAGGCTATGCTCGGCCAGCCTGCATGGGATACCTGGCATATCTGAAGGATGCCAGGCGAATATGTCCCAATTCTTGCGTAGGAACTCCCATAGTGCGGCATCTATAGCGGGGTTTAACTGTGCCCCGATGGATGTTGTTTTTGAGGGGTCTGTTGGATGGACTTGGAATTTGACTATTTCATCCGCTGGTTTGAAAGAGGTGGACTTGGATCTTTTGTCTAGTATCACGTCATCCCTATCCACTATGGAGCGCAGCGCGGTTAATTCCTCGCCACAAGGGCTTCGGATAATGTCTCATGGGCCAGTGCGGCTGTTTTGTTCTCGGCGCGGAGTGCTATGTCCGGATCACTAGCTAGAGTGATGATCCCATTGGGCCCGAGCATTCTGAGCTTCATGTATCCGTAATGGGGTATGGCTTGGAAGATTGTGAATGCTTCCCGCCATAGAAGGGCGTGGTATCCGCTACTGAACAGGGACACTTGGAATGTAATTTCTTCGGACCTGTAATTCTCTGGAGTGCCGAATACCACATCTAGTGTGATTTTCTTAGCGCAACATGCCTCCCGACTAGGGATGATTCCTCGGAAGCTCGTGCTGCTTTGCTCGATATGGTTTTTGTCTATTTGCATTTTTTGAAGAGTCTCCTCATAAATGAGGTTTAATCTGCTGCAGACGTCCATGAGCACTTTAGTGAGCCGAAAGTCGTCCACAATTGGACTGAGGACCAAGGCGGCTGGTGCTCGGGCTGTTCGGAATTTAGGTTCGTCACTGGCATTGAAGGTGATAGCCGTGTTGCTCCATGGATTTATTGCTGCCATGTGGCAGACTTCGGCAAGGCTGCGGAGTGCTCGCTTACGCCTATTATTTCAGGCGAAGGTCTCGAAGACTGTCAATATTGTATTGTTATCCACGGGATGGTGCTCTGAGGTGTTTTGGATGAGGAGATCCTCACCGCTCTTGGCTACCTGGCGGAGTACCCGACATGCTCTAAGGCTGTGTGTTGGTATGGTATCCGCTGTACTATGAATTTTGCAGGGCCCGTTAAGCCATCCCTCCAATACAGTTCCACGCCCTGTAGTGGGCTTTTGTTTCTTTGTAATTGAGTCGGGCAACTTATGAGAGTGCACCCTTTTAGTTCGGACTGGGGCTTTTGTCAGAGCCGGATTATTCCAAAATTTTGTTTGGGTTTTGCAGGCGCTTTCCATCGCACAGTACTTCCGTAGTATGGCCGCCAAGTCAGCAAAGTGTGCTATGTCACGAGGAGTTATGGCGTTGAGGATTCTCTTGTCCGTGCAATTGTTGCAAAAGAACGAAATTGTGTCTTCCTCGCGATAGTCCTTGACCTTATTCATTACAAGGAGGAATCTGGCCCAATAGTGATGTACTGTCTCTTGGGGCTCTTGCCTAATGTGGGAAAGATCGTTTGTATCTTGGTGGGTGGGTGGATTTAAGTCCAGACCTTGATCCAATATGGGACCCCGGGGCGGGGGAGTTTCCAATCTTGGAATTTCGGGCTCCGGGATGTTGCCCCTTAGGCTCGGCATGCAGCCTGATTCTAGGTTCAAGGTTAGGGCGATGTCCTCCCATGGGCGGGTATCCGGCTCGGAGAACTCAGGAATCCTGACATAGTTCATCCTCAGGATAGAGGGAGAATCGCCGCATTGCTCCTCCATCACTGCTATCTGATGGGTGACCGGCAGAGAGTTAATCTCCCTTTGGTCGGGTTTAAGCCCAATCCGATCGTAGTCCGTAGCGACTCCTAGAGCGGCGATGCGATCCAAGAGCTCGTTCAAAGAGGAGAGCTCCATTGGATCCATCTGCTCGGTGAATTTCAAGCCGATGTGGAGGCTATTTTCGATGACCCGAGAAGTCATCGTCGGCGCAGCGGCCAAGCGGGCAGTCATGACGAAGCCGCCTAGTCGGAGAGTTTGGCCTACAGCCAGGGCTCCCCTAGAGGTGATGTTGTCCTTGACAACGAGATGAGCCATCCCTCCTTATGATGACGACACAGTGGAACTCTCAATGAAAGAACCAATGTCTGTGTCAAAACCGGCGGAACTCGGGTAGGGGGTCCTGAACTATGCATCTAAGGCGGATGGTAACAGGAGGCAGGGGACACGACGTTTACCCAGGTTCGGGCCCTCTTGATGGAGGTAATACCCTACGTCCTACTTGATTGTTCTTGATGATATGAGTATTACAAGAGTTGATCTACCACGAGATCGTAGAGGCTATACCCTAGAAGCTAGCCTATGGTATGATTGTATGTTGTTCTACGGACTAAACCCTCTGGTTTATATAGACACCGGAGGGGGCTAGGACACAGAGTCGGTTACAAGGGAGGAGATCTACATATCCGTATTGCCAAGCTTGCCTTCCACGCCAAGGAGAGTCCCATCCAGACACAGGACGAAGTCTTCAATCTTGTATCTTCATAGTCCAACAGTCCGGCCAAAGGATATAGTCCGGCTGTCCGGAGACCCCCTAATCCAGGACTCCCTCAGGGAGATTTTGTCGCCCGCGGGATCATTCGTATCCAGTTTCAACAAATTTTGGACTGTGCTAGCGGGAAGGTCATGCGAGACTGTGTACACGGGGCACACATTAGCAGTTAATAACCGGTGTGAAGTCCACCCCAGAAAAAAGACAATAACTCGGGATGATGCGCCGATAACTTGGACGTTCACACGGGCGCGGCCAATCGTACGGGTGTAATGGCGCATGCACAAAAAAAGGGATCAAATGCTCAGCCTATGTATTTCTCGTGTAAATAGATAATTTAATGCAATTGCTTATTTACTTTAAACATAATGCATTGACGTGTTAGTGTAGAGGCGCACAAAAAGAAATGGATATTGTAGTCCGCTACTTAAAAGTGTTACCTCATATGATTACATATCCTCCATTTCATAAATTGCGTACCCATTGAATTCATATATGAATATTACATATATTACTTCATAATAGAACCTTAAATCATCCAAGACTAATGATTTTAAATGCAAGAGTAAGAATGGTGCATGTACATGATAGCTACATTGGTTGTTTGAAGAAACATCACTGTAACTTTGGCTTGCACAACTAAAAAGGTTTATTTAAATAGAAAAAAATGTGATACATGAGTGTCCAATCTTTATAGCGTTGAATCGATATTGTACCTTTGGCCACGATACGAAGTAGATATTGATTTATGTTCAAGCGATGTGCGTCCACAATCGTAGATAGTGATACATGAATGAATTGTGTAATCTCTCTCACACGCATACATATCTCATTTCCCTGTGGGCATCGGAATCACAAACGCGCACTTCGTGTATTTCTCTCCCTCCATCAAGGTTAGAATTCGTCTTTCTACCCCGTCCTACAACTCTTTCACGCAGAAACACACACGCTCTCTCTGTCGAACATGCCCACCCCTTTAATTCCGCCCACCCACAGCCACTAATGTCTCAAAGTATAATAATGTCTCTCACACATATGCCTAAGGTTAACTCGACTTCCGGAACCATATGAATACATACAATGGGATTACATCAGAGCACCTTTTGTTTTGAGATTTCGCTCTCTCTTTCCCTCTCTCTCACACATGTGCGCGCGCACACACACATTGTTTCTCGCTTCATTTTTCTGGCACTTGCATGCACACAATTTTGTTTATCTTCGTGATGCTTTAAGTATGCCTCGCACAAATGCTATCTACCTATCCCTTAATATAGCCAGATACGTGTCACACAAATTCCTTCTCCCTATTAGCAAGATGCCCATGCGTTGCACCGAACATCAAGATGCATTTGTATGAGTAGTTTATCTTGTGGTAGAAAAGGATGAACGAGGGAATGCCTTATTTGCAAATGCGGAGAGGGGTGTGGGTATCTTTTTGCAAAATTGCCACAGTTTCCTTCCTATCCGTCAGGTATAAATCGGATGGCCTATATTGCAGGATGGCAGAAACACCATCATCACCAACTCTGTTTTTTATAAGAGTAGGGATATGTAAGTGTCACTGCCCCCCC
>NC_057794.1:520856378-520863531 GCF_018294505.1 Triticum aestivum
CCACACCCACATAACCACACACACACTTCCCAACACCGAAGGAGTAGGGTGACACCTCGATCTTGATACTAATCTATCGACTGGCTTCTCTCTCAAACACACACACACACATGCACACACACTCACTACAAAAAAATACACTTCCGTGATGATACGTGTTTGTCACAGTAGGTTGCGTTTTTTGTCATGCATGTACATCCATGAAACATTTATGACAGAATCAAGATAGTCATACCTGTGCTGTTGTAGAAGTGTTCCATGACATTACCAAAATTATCATCATGAAAGTGTCCACTTCCATGACGATAAATCGCGCGTCACAGAAGTGCTTTCGTCAAGGGTGACCAACACGTGGCATCCACCGTAACGGAACGCCGTTAAGCTATCGGGTCGGGTTTTGGATCCGACAACCCGTTAACAGGACCAACCAATGGGGTTTTTCCACGTGTAAAATCATCATTGGCTAGAGGAAACACGTGTCGGCTCATCGTTGGGACAGATGTCATCCACTCATTGGACAGGAGGCGCCTATGATAGGTCGACACGTGGCACGGCCCAACAGTGGCGCCGGCCTAGTAAAAATTAGCAGGCCGACCCATATAAGGCCTACTTGTGTCAGGTCCATTTAAGCCCACGACCCATACGAGATGTGCCAATTCGGCCCGTTAAAGATTTGACACCATTGTAGCCCATCGTAAGTTTGAGCCCGTTAACAACCCGCTATATATTTGGGCTCAATATCGGCCCGATGAGATTTCGGCCTGTTAACGGCCCATTTAATGGATGGGCCAATTTTCAGGATGTACATCTTTCGGCCTTTTAGCGATCCATTTAAATGTTGGGCTAATTTCCGGCCCGGTGTGTCTTTCAGCCTGTTGACGGCCCATAAATTTGATGGGCCATTTGTAGTCGGACCCGAGTTTCGGCCTTTTGGCGGTCCATTTAAGTGTTGGGCCAATTTCTGGCCCGGTGTCACTTTCAGCCTGTTGACGGCCCATAAATCAGTTGGGCCCATTGTAGTCGGACTTGAGTTTTGGCCTTTTAGCAACCCATTTAAGTGTTGGGCCAATTCACGGCCATGTGTGCCTTTCGGCCTGTTAACGGACCATAAATGAGTTGGGCCATTTGTAGTCGGACCTTAGTTTTGGCCTCTTAACGGCCCATGCCCTTCATGGTCCAATACCAGCCCGGTTTCTCTTTCGGCCTGCTAAAGGCCCACAACATAGTTGGGCCGTTTACAATACGACCTGACTTTCGGCCTCTTAGCGGCCCATGCTCTTCATGGTCCAATACAAGCCCGCTCTCTCTTTCGGCCTGCTAAAGGCCTACAGTATAGTTGGGCCATATGTAGTCCAAACTTAGTAAGGGCCTGTTAACGGCCCGTGAAATAAATTGGGGCCACCTGTTGCCCGCTTTGATGTTGGCCTGTTAACAACCCGGGAGGTAAGAGGGCCGACCATTAACTTTCGGCCTAGTAACGGCCCATTAACTTGATGGGCCCACTAAAGTTCGTTCATGTCTTTAGGCCAAATTAGATAATTTGAGCCCATTACGATGAGCAAAGGTATGGCATACAGGGAATAACGTTGCACATCCAGAATATATTACAGGAAATTACATCCACTGGGCAATCAAAGATTGATGCCAGTGCAAATAAATGAGCAGAACCTAATCATCTACAACGTCACAATCTGCAACCTCAGCACAGATGACGACCATAAGCATGTGGGAAAGTTCTTGCTGCTTTGCCACACTGTCTCTGAAAACATTGATCAGTTGATGTGTCGCACGACTCTGCACCTCTGATTCATCCATCATTTCCATCATTGCTTCAGCCATTAAATGGTTTACAAACATACATTTATTCCGTCGCATTCGAGATAGAGAATACTGAACAGATTCAGATGGCGATTTTGGCAGGCTTGTATTATTGATAGTGGAGAATGTCTTGACCACTGCATCATAACATAAATTAGGACAGGAACCAAACAGATTAATCATGAGTTATTGCCATATTACCTAGCCAAGATTTACTGGAAAGAAACAATGGGGTTGCCTTGCTGTTTTTAGAGTTTGTCTTCTTATCTTCAGCAGCCTGCACAAAACTAACACACTAGCATTGCTATCATTGGCCAAGTCAGATAATAGGAAAGCAACATTGACACAATGAACGTTTGGGAAACTAGCCCACACCAAATTAACACAATATGGCACAACTATCATCAGCCAGGTAAGGTAATACGAAAGCAACATTGACACAATGAATGAATGGGCAACCAGAGAAGCACTACAATTCAGTAATGTGTGTGATATGAGATAGCACATTCATGCAGCTCAGTACGCAAAACTACCATGCAGTTTTCCTTACAAAAATCAACATTAGCGCCTTTAACATTTTGCTACAACTAATTTTAGTTCAGATAAAGGTTAGATTCATGCCAATTAACAAAATACATGCTGATGTAAAAATATAGTGATATACAACAGGTACTTACATCAGCACTGGAGCGCAGATAATTCCCGCAAGATATTTTCCTCGAATACGATCCCAATGGAGGAAGTCTTGTATCGTTTAACCTTATTTTCTAAAAGAGAGACGGGTAAGAAACATGTAGAAAATATGATCAGAATGCTATAAAACTTCATGATGCGAGGATATGCACATGCTTCTTAGAATGGAGTTGACATTCTTTTGCTGGACTGGAGCGGACTAGTTCTTTGGCCACTGGAATCTGCTTATTATCAGTGGGAATTGGGTTTCTCTGTGCTGGAGCAGTATCTATGAAAAATGGAGTTGGTTTATTATCTCCTGGCATTTGGATCTTTTGACAAGACCTCGTTTGTAACCCTTCAGATTCTAGCATAGCCATCTTCCCCTTGCATGCCTTATATAGAAGAATGGTGATTCAGTTATAAAACATGCTATAGCAGAGATGGAATAGGTACTGAAGAATAGAAAGGCATGACATATTGACATGTATTCAGTCCATCCGGAAATAAATGGATGGGTCTAGGCGTATTTCAGTTCTAGATACATCCAGTTTTATCCATTTCTGCGACATTTAATCCGGACGGAGGGAGTATGATGTAAGAGCTAGGGATACGACAGGACAACACAGTAAAAAAACACTGAAAAACCCACTGCAGAACCAAAGTATTCAAACCCACTGATATACACTCATGCAACTCAGGATGCAAAACTACCAGGCAGTTTTCCTTGCAAAAATCAACATTGTGGCCTTTAATCATACATTTTTCTACAACTAAATTTAGATCAGATAAAGGTTGGATTCACGCCGATTAACAAAATATATGCTGATGTAAAAATATAGTGATATACAACAGGTACTTACATCTACATTGGAGCACAGAGAATTCCTGCAAGAATCTTTCCTCATAAACGATACCATTGCGGAAAATCTTCTATCTGTTAAGCTTATTTTCTAAAAGAGAGATGGGTAAGAAACATGTAGAAAATATGATCAGCATGCTATAAAATTTCATGATGCAAGGATATGCACACGCTTCTTAGAATTGAGTTGACATATTTTTGCTGGACTGGAGCGGACTAGTTCTTTGGCTGCTGGAATCTGCTTATTATCAGTAGGAGTTGGGTTTCTCTGTGCTGGAGCAGTATCTATAAAAACTGGAGTTGGTTTATTATCTCCTGGCATTTGGATCTTTTGCAAAGGCCTTGTTTGTAACCCTTCAGATTCTAACATAGTCGTCTTCCCCTTGCATGCCTTGTATAGAAGAATGGTGCTTTAATTATAAAACATGCGGCAGCGGAGAGATGGAATAGGTACTGAAGAATAGAAAGGCATGACATATTGACATGTATTCCCTCCATCCGGAAAGAAATGGATGGGTCTAGGCGTATTTCAGTTCTAGATACATCCTTTTTTATCCATTTCGGCAACATGTAATCCGGATGGAGGGAGTATGGTGTAAGAGCTAGGGATACGACAGGACAACACAGCAAAAAAACACTAGTTGAATGTAAAACTGTATGCTAGCGGAATACGTACAGAAATAACTAAGGCAACATACACGTGTATGATTGGGAAAATAAGATGGCATTGCAACAGAGCACTAGAACATCACTTCAATGTAAAAAACATGGTATGGTAGACAGATGGAGTACATACTGATGAATAACAATGCATAAGATATTCAGAAGCATGATGTCCAAATTAAGCAGATGGCATTGCGATAGAGTAGAATGACACTACTTGAATTTGAAAACATGTTATCATGAATGGAATAGGTACTGAAAACAGGAAGGCATGACATATTTACATGCATGATCAGCATGCTAAGCACATGGCATTGCAACAAAGTAGGTACACTCCAGGACATTATATGCATGTTGTACCCATATCATAGGCCAAGTTAGAGCAAGGACCTTGTGGGGTGAAGAGGATTGATCATCTTTCTACAAGTCTTCTGAAGAACTGCCTTTACATGTTCCATCATATTGGGTATCATTGACATCAAGTTTATTGGCCTTTACATTGCTCCGTGAGGTTCTTGTGGATATATCAGTGTGTGCAATTATATCTGACATGCATGGAAGACAACTAGTAGTTAGATTTATGTAATGAGTGCCTGTAGGAGACGACATAAATAGTAGGACTGGGGTTAACTAGCAGCAACAGGTCTCATAAACTAAAGGGAGAACACAGATGAAAGCTACAGAATATGTATCATTTGTACTCAGGATTAACGAGATGGCACACAAAAGTATTAAAGAACAACATAGGAAATACTAGAAGTGGTATAATACTATAATCACCAGCCTGTGGGATAGCATTGGCTGATGGATGATAACTATGGAACAGTGTTACCTAAAGAACAAGTATCTTAGCTGAACTATGGAACAGCGTTAACTCCTAAACAAGACCCGTAAGAGATCAGCATGAATATACAGTGAAATGTGATGATCTATTTTCCATGCTTAGATGAATAACAAAGCCATAAATGTTGCACACAAGTAAGATGAGGGTACAACCTATCTGGCTGCCATCCATAGGACTGAGCATCATGTGCTAACTTGTCGATGGCCCTACAGTTGTTGTGGTTGTGCATGTCGGGCACGCGCATTCGATGCAGGGAACTGTTGACTGGGGACTATAGCTCCCTTCTGGTGTATGCTTCCCTTGTTGGCGCAGCTGCGGTGAGTCGGAAGACGGTGTGTCTGAAGATGCAGATAACACATAATGTTAAGAACGACATATCTCTTTAATCTGAAGAAATACACTAGGAGATCAACAGCAAGGTACGAGAGTGGTCACACGTCTGTTGACTGAAGACTAAATTGGGATCACACGATTTTATTTTATTTTGGTACTGTCCGATCTACGCCGGATGGCTGGCCGTCTTGTGCCTCCCGGCTGACACTATTCGGAATCTTCCCCGAAGAGCCAGCGACCAATGGCAGAGCAGCCTGCCTCTTCCGTCCGTGGCCCCGGCCAAAACCCCGCTCCCCGCCCCACCGCACTGCCGTGGTTGCGCCGCCCCCGGGCCAATCCACAAAGACTCCCCGTCATCCAGATCCGGCGGCAGTACTTTCAACCCACGCAACTATAAAATATAGCCATCTAAGCGTTGCTTCCGCGGTGAACTTTGCGGCCCCGCACCCTTACGTTAGACACCAGCCAACCGACAGCCTAGGAGCTCCGCCGCCTCGAGGGGTGCTGCTTCCCATTGCAAATCGATTGGCCCAGAATAAAAATTCAGACAACTGAGGCCTAAATAAAGTGATTTGAGTTGAGGGTGCGACCTATCTGGCGGCATGGTGAAGTAGGCAGGTCCAGCTGCCGAGTCGGTGAGGCCGGCGCGGTTGGGGTGGCGACCGACGGCAGGGAAAGAGCGATGTCGCGATGGTCAACGGCTATGCCGAAGCAGCGCCAGGACTCTGGACGGATCCGAAGTTGGAGCTGCTCCGGCGCCGTGAACAACAGCGGGGGTGAATCAGCTCCGGTACGGTTCACGCGGCCGTCGTCGAGGCAGCACCAGCAGCACGGAGTAAGAGGCACACGGCCCAATGCACGATAGCAAATGGACAGTGTCTCCGGCATTAGGAAGGATGGCGGCTGTGAAATTGGTGCAGTGGGGGCGCCATGGAGGTGGGGCTGAGGTTTCGTGGCTCGGGAGAAGGGAGCTTCCCGGGGAGAAGGTGATTTGGCACCCATGAGGTATGAATGGGGGTGGGCGGTGGAAATTGGGAGGGGAGTGGAACCATGTCTTACGGATGCATTTGTCTGAAATGTGAGGGGGAGTTACAGTTCTACCCTTGCCTATAGGCTTCTCGGCTTGGGTCTGTGTACTGAGGGTCGGGGATAGTAGAGTAACTTTGCTTCTCTGGGCGGGAGCGATTTAGGACGAGGAGGGTGTGTTTTGAACTATAGTGGGCGCGAGCGATTTCAGGCGAGCAAAGCGTGTTTTGAAATAGTGGACGCGAGCTATTTCAGGCGAGGAGAGCGCGTTTTGCCGACCATGGTTTATGAATTATTCGGCACATGTCATTTCGGCCGAGGAGAAGGCGTGCTTGGATGAAGTTATGAACCTACCCTCGATGTACAACGGGCCAATTGATGTGTGTCCCACATAGGACGGTAATTTCGCGTCTCCCATTTATTTGCTCGGGCGAATTCCACCAAGCAGAGAGGATGTTTAACAGTTCGTTCAAATATTGGGAGAACGAGCATCTATGTCTACCTTACCAAGTCGATTCGGATCAAATTTTGAAATATTAGCTTGCCACTTCTTTTTTAGATGGAGAGATGGTGCTCGGGAGTAATGTGTTTTTACATGCTCATTGCTAGCGATTTACTATATGACAAATAGTTGACCCACTCAAAAACGCGAATCAAACCCAAAATGAAATATCTCGATTCAATGAAATAGCTCATTCAGTAGGTCAAAATAATGAACTAAATCCAAATTTGAACACCTCAATCGAGTAGCATGTTGTACAGTATTATAGTACTCCATGAACATGTTGAAAGTCAAATTAATGAACTTGTTTGATATACGCATATATCCGTTCATGTGTGGATTGCAGACAACATGTTCTCCAATTTAAATATTTGAATGCAAGTTTATATCGAAACATGGTTTATATCAGTCTTTGATGCATAAAACGTGACCT